>NC_042972.1:4850240-4877530 GCF_901001165.1 Salmo trutta | reverse complement strand
AGAGTCAATGTGGAGGCTATATACAGGGGGTACCGGTACAGAGTCAATGTGGAGGCTATATACAGGGGGTACCGGTACAGAGTCAATGTGGAGGCTATATACAGGGGGTACCGGTACAGAGTCAATGTGCAGGCTATATACAGGGGTACCGGTACAGAGTCAATGTGCAGGCTATATACAGGGTGTACCGGTACAGAGTCAATGTGGAGGCTATACACAGGGGGTACTGGTACAGAGTCAATGTGGAGGTTATATACAGGGTGTTACGGTACAGAGTCAATGTGGAGACTATATACAGGGGGTACTGGTACAGAGTCAATGTGGAGGCTATATACAGGGTGTACCGGTACAGAGTCAATGTGGAGGGTATATACAGGGGGTACTGGTACAGAGTCAATGTGGAGGCTATATACAGGGGGTACTGGTACAGAGTCAATGTGGAGGCTATATACAGGGGGGGGTACCGGTACAGAGTCAATGTGGAGGCTATATACAGGGTGTACCGGTACAGAGTCAATGTGGAGGCTATACACAGGGTGTACCGGTACAGAGTCAATGTGGAGGCTATATACAGGGTGTACCGGTACAGATTCAATGTGGAAGCTATACACAGGGGGTACTGGTACAGAGTCAATGTGGAGGTTATATACAGGGTGTTACGGTACAGAGTCAATGTGGAGACTATATACAGGGGGTACTGGTACAGAGTCAATGTGGAGGCTATATACAGGGTGTACCGGTACAGAGTCAATGTGGAGGCTATATACAGGGTGTACCGGTACAGAGTCAATGTGGAGGCTATACACAGGGTGTACCAGTACAGAGTCAATGTGGAGGTTATATACAGGGTGTTACGGTACAGAGTCAATGTGGAGGCTATATACAGGGGTACGGTACAGAGTCAATGTGGAGGCTATATACAGGGTGTACCAGTACAGAGTCAATGTGGAGGTTATATACAGGGTGTTACGGTACAGAGTCAATGTGGAGGCTATATACAGGGGTTACCGGTACAGAGTCAATGTGGAGGCTATATACAGGGTGTTACGGTACAGAGTCAATGTGGAGACTATATACAGGGTGTACCGGTATAGAGTCAATGTGGAGGCTATATACAGGGTGTACCGGTACAGAGTCAATGTGGAGGCTATATACAGGGTGTACCGGTACAGAGTCAATGTGGAGGCTATATACAAGGGGGTACTGGTACAGAGTCAATGTGGAGGCTATATACAGGGTGTACCGGTACAGAGTCAATGTGGAGGCTATATACAGGGGGTACCGGTACAGAGTCAATGTGCAGGCTTTATACAGGGGGTACCGGTACAGAGTCAATGTGGAGGCTATATACAGGGGGTACCGGTACAGAGTCAATGTGGAGGCTATATACAGGGGTACCGGTACAGAGTCAATGTGGAGGCTATATACAGGGGGTACCGGTACAGAGTCCAATGTGCAGGCTATATACAGGGGGTACCGGTACAGAGTCAATGTGGGGCTATATACAGGGGGTACCGGTACAGAGTCAATGTGGAGGCTATATACAGGGGGTACCGGTACAGAGTCAATGTGGAGGCTATATACAGGGGGTACCAGTACAGAGTCAATGTGGAGGCTTTATACAGGGTGTTACGGTACAGAGTCAATGTGGAGGCTATATACAGGGGGTACCGGTACAGAGTCGATGTGAGGGGGCACCAGTTAGTCAAGGTAATTGAGGTAATATGTACATGTAGGTCGAGTTATTAAAGTGACTATGCATAGATAATAACAGAGAGTAGCAGCGGTGTAAAAGAGGGGGGGGGGGGCAAATGCAAATAGTCTGGGTAGCCATTTAATTAGCTATTCAGGAGTCTTATGGCTTGGGGGTAGAAGCTGTTTAGAAGCCTCTTGGACCTAGACTTGGCGCTCCGGTACCGCTGTCTGAAAATGTAATTGTTTTGACTGTTTGGAAGTTTAGTGAAGCCCGTTCATTTTCATTGAAAGAAGTGAAGTGGGGGGGAGACCGAAGTTGGAATAAGCTGGACTTTATTCATATACTCAGCGACGTCGCGTCGTGATTGACCAATCGAAGCTCACTATAGCTTCCAGCCCCTACTGGATTGGCTGTTCATACCTAGCAGTACGTAGCATGCTTGCTAGCAGTACGTAGCATGCTTGCTAGCAGCCACACGAGGATGAAGCTAGCATGACTATAGTAGATCACTGCTGTTAGCCGTGCAGTGCACCTTCCAAAAGTGATTCCTCATTATGACATGATTGACTTTACCCTGTATATCTAAAAATGACCATATACACTGATTGTTTAAAGCAAAACTATTGCTAATGGTGAACCTGAACAATCAAAATATCAAATCAAATGTATTTATATAGCCCTTCTTACATCAGCTGGTATCTCAAAGTGCTGTACAGAAACCCAGCCTAAAACCACAAACAGCAAGCAATGCAGGTGTAGAAGCACGGTGGCTCGGAAAAACTCCCTAGAAAGGCCAAAACCTAGGAAGAAACCTAGAGAGGAACCAGGCTATGATGGGTGGCCAGTCCTCTTCTGGCTGTGCCAGGTGGAGATTATAACAGAACATGGCCAAGATGTTCAAATGTTCATAGATGACCAGCAGGGTCAGATAATAATAATCACAATACAATCTACTGTAAGTCCTGTGCAGTGGGTCTAGCCAGATGAGCTATGGAGAGGAGGGTGATGTAGTTCTAGCGGTCTGGCTGTTCCCACCTCCTCCCTATCTGACATTTTCTCCTCTGTATTGTCAGGTATTACTAGTTTCCCAGGCTCAAACACAGTGTAGTGACTTTTAACCCAACTAAATGGTTCAAGTCTTGGTTTGACAGTCACTAGATCAGCGTTCTGGTCCCAGTCAGGGAATTCACTTCAATGTTGTTTTTTTTAACCAGGTAAGTTGACTGAGAACACATTCTCATTTACAGCAATGACCAGGGGAGAGGAATGAGCCAATTGGAAGCTGGGGATGATTGGGGATGATTAGGTGGCCATGATGGTATGAGGGACAGATTGTGAATTTAGCCAGGACAGAGGGGGTTAACACCCCCTACTCTTACAATAAGTTCCATGGGATCTTTTGCAACCACTGAGAGTCAGGACCCCAGTTTAACATCCCATTGGAAAGACATCACCCTTCACAGGGCATTGGGATATTTGTCCCCAATCACTGTCCTTGGGCATTGGGATATTTGTCCCCAATCACTGCCCTGGGGCATTGGGATATTTGTCCCCAATCACTGCCCTGGGGCATTGGGATATTTGTCCCCAATCACTGCCCTGGGGCATTGGTCCCCAATCACTGCCCTGGGGGCATTGGGATATTTGTCCCCAATCACTGTCCCTGGGCATTGGGATATTTGTCCCCAATCACTGTCCTTGGGCATTGGGATATTTGTCCCCAATCACTGTCCTTGGGCATTGGGATATTTGTCCCCAATCACTGCCCTGGGGCATTGGGATATTTGTCCCCAATCACTGTCCTTGGGAATTGGGATATTTGTCCCCAATCACTGCCCTGGGGGCATTGGGATATTTGTCCCTAATCACTGCCCTGGGGCATTGGGATAATTTATTTCAGACCAGATGGAAGAGTTCCTCCTACTGGCCCTCCTACACCACTTCCAGCAGCATCCAGGGACCAACCAGGGACCAACCAGGACCAACCCTGCTTAGCTTCAGAGGCAAGCCAGCAGTGGGATGCAGGGTGGTATGCTGCTGTTTAGTAAACATAATTTACTAACGGCTCATATCATATGCCTATGTGTATGCTTGTGAAAAGAAGAGATGCACTTGTAGTAAATGTCTGCTGTGGTTTTTCACCCTGTGTTTCCGTTTATGTTTTATTGTGAATTAGCTGTTAAGAACTGTAACAAAGCTGTAGCTGTGAATGAAATGTCTACTTTTTGTTGACATGTTGACTGTGAAGCCGTCTGTCCAGGTAGTGGTTTGCTGTACCACTAGAGGGCAGTAGAACATCACTATGCATGGTCCTGGAATAACTTTGTAAGCTCTGCAACTGATTTCTACATGAATTTACTTTGTAAATAAGGTCTAATAAGATTCGATAAGATATTTGGTCAATTATCAGGACTTTTGCAATTATTCTACTATCAAAATGAAGAAATAATGTATTTGAAGATTGAGTAGTGGATTTTGAGGAACGGTTCTATACACTACAGAATTATAGGTGCCAAACGGTTTTGTCTTCAAGAAAACAATAGTTCCATAAGGTCACAGTGAATATCCATCTGTTTGGAAGCAGGAACCAGCTTGAATGCATTCTGAATAGAGCTCTCTTTGATTGTTGTTTTGGCCAAGACTGCACTGTTTCCTGTCTGCCAAATTTTACATGGGCTACTAGCCCCTCCTTGTTTTTTTCTTTCTTTCTCCCCGCTCTCTCCCACACTCACTGGCTCCCACCTCCTCTTCAGGGCCGGAATACCTCATTTGGGGCACAGCCCCCCCGCCCTACACACACACAAATAAAAAAATCTGCTAACTACCAACATTTCCACACATTATGCCATGGTGTAGAGAAAAATGTGCAATTTTATAATGATATTCTACACATTCTGTCATGATGCTAATACAATGCATTTAAAGATAATTTCCTGCAATTCTTCACTTTTTGCCATGAGGCAGGATGGAAAATGAGCAGTTTTTATTGCTCATCTCATGATTTTGTTCACATTTTGACATGAGGCTGAGAGAATTTTACAGTTTTAAAGCTAATTTCCCTGCAATTCTACACTTTAGTAAAAAAAAAAAAGTCACCCCCCCTTTTTCCTCCCCAATTACGATCTTGTCTCATCGCTGCAACTCCCCAACGGGCTCGAGGGAGGCGAAGGTCGAGTCATGCGTCCTCCGAAACATGACCTGCCAAACCGCGCTTCTTAACACCCTCCCGCTTAACCCGGAAGCCAGCCGCACCAATGTGTCACACCGTTCAACTGACGACTGAGGTCAGCCTGCAGGCGCCCGGCTCGCCACTAGGAGTCGCTAGAGCGCGATGAGACAAGCCCCCCTCCTGGCCAAACCCTCCGCTAATCCGGACAACGCTGGTCCAATTGTGTGCCACCGTATGGAACTCCCGGTCATGGGCGGTTTTGATACAGCCCGGGATTGGACCCGGGTCTGTAGTGACACCTTTACCACTGCGATGCAGTGCATTAGACCGCTGTGCAACTCAGGAGACCCAATTCTACATTTTTTTTGCTATCATATGCAAATGTTTTGGTGGGGGGGGGGGGTTGGGGGCCCCCTGGAGTGCCCATGTGTTGGTAATCCGGCCCTGTTTCTTTTCCCTCTCTCACCCCTCACTGGTCCTGCATTTGGAAGGTTGATCTTGTGGAAAAAATCCCTGACATCTGAGGAGCTCCCGGGATTTAGCAAGCATGCCTAGTGGTCGCTGCCTACTCTGAGGAAACGGGTGTACATACGAGTCATACCAAGCAAAGTCTGCGTGTCAGTGCAGTCGACTTTACAGCTGGCTGTAAGGTTAGGAGCAACTGGCGTTAGGAACATACATTTAGACAATCTTAACAAGTATTCTAAAAACTCCATTTGAATTTTGTCGGGAACTATTTTAAAGCGTTTTTTTTTTACCTTGATTCGATGATATTATTTTTTTGCGCGTAGAAAACTTGAGCTGAAGGCTGGGCCCTTTTAGCTGCTCTGTGTCGATCGACTCGTCCACGTACATTTAAACTGACTGCGGTCGCATCATTTTCCCCTCTAAAAAGCTGGTCTTTTTTGATAAACTGTTAAATGCTTGTTACAAAAATGGACCTGTTGAATTATCAGTATCTGGACAAAATGAACAACAACATCGGCATACTCTGCTACGAAGGTAAACACATTACTTTCTGTTATTTTGTTGATTTGGAAACTGTTTTACACGTGAAATTACAACAACATAATGACATAAAACATGACATTTTAAAATCGCTGGTTCATTTGTTGCCTATAACTTGTCGCATCTTGTTTTTATTAAAAAAAGCTGAAATGTTATTACTTCATAGAAGTTTCATGATTGTGTTTTAAATAAATCGGAAATATCACCCCACTACACAGTAGATGTGTTGAATACTCCTGGAATAATGTGTTTTCTATCGTAGAAGATATTCAACGTATTCCAAGTGTTATAGTAGCAGGAAGACTGTTTGAACTGAAACCTTGTGAACTGAAATACACTTTCATACCAGGGGATATTTCCTCTAGAAATATGGGAATACATCTGACCTCGTTTCCATTCTGTTAGTCCCCCCCCTCTGGCCACTACACCAATGTTGTACTATTGAAAGTAAGATTTAAAGAAACATGTCTCTTATTGAACATCAGGGGATCCGTCATCCTACTGTAATTGTTATTGTTCAGTCTAATATCAGCTCTTACTGACACAAGTATTATTAACTCACAGGAATGATAGAGAGGAGTTGCAGAATTTATCTGATTTTACTCAGTATTAGATTTATGTATTTTGACTATTGTTATCTACCAGTGGACAATTTGGTCATCCATTTGCACGCGTGTGTGTGTGTGTGTGTGTGTGTGTGTGTGTGTGTGTGTGTGTGTGTGTGTGTGTATATCAGAACACTACATCTCCACTGACCCAGATTCAGGTTGACTCACAGGAATTATACTGGTTGTGTAATTAGTCTGATACTCTCACCATTTCGATGTATCACAGACAGAGGCATTGTCTCCGTGCTGGTTGTCTCCGTGCCGGTCCCCCCCTCTGCTTTTATTAGCTAGTAAATGGTGGTAGGCTGCTCCAGACAGGGATGACTTTACACGCTCTGTTTTCACTGTTGTTGACTATCTGTGGTCAATTGCTCCTCCACTGTGGACCATAATCACACTTTATTTACATATTTCACTCCAGCACGGTGGTGGATGAAATACATGGGGCTTTTTTTTGTAATGATGAAAATGATCATTGTGGATATAAGCTAAGTGATGTCTGGCATTGTGTCAGTACTTCTTGTTTTGGGTACGAGGCAGTCAGTCACCATGACTATAGAGGGTCCAGTATGTAAGGGTCTAGTGGTTCAGTACTTCTTGTTTTCTAACAGGGTACGAGGCAGTCAGTCACCATGGCTATAGAGGGTCCAGTATGTAAGGGTCTAGTGGTTCAGTACTTCTTGTTTTCTAACAGGGTACGAGGCAGTCAGTCACCATGACTATAGAGGGTCCAGTATGTAAGGGTCTAGTGGTTCAGTACTTCTTGTTTTCTAACAGGGTACGAGGCAGTCAGTCACCATGACTATAGAGGGTCCAGTATGTAAGGGTCTAGTGGTTCAGTACTTCTTGTTTTCTAACAGGGTACGAGGCAGTCAGTCACCATGACTATAGAGGGTCCAGTATGTAAGGGTCTAGTGGTTCAGTACTTCTTGTTTTCTAACAGGGTACGAGGCAGTCAGTCACCATGACTATAGAGGGTCCAGTATGTAAGGGTCTAGTGGTTCAGTACTTCTTGTTTTCTAACAGGGTACGAGGCAGTCAGTCACCATGACTATAGAGGGTCCAGTATGTAAGGGTCTAGTGGTTCAGTACTTCTTGTTTTCTAACAGGGTACGAGGCAGTCAGTCACCATGACTATAGAGGGTCCAGTATGTAAGGGTCTAGTGGTTCAGTACTTCTTGTTTTCTAACAGGGTACGAGGCAGTCAGTCACCATGACTATAGAGGGTCCAGTATGTAAGGGTCTAGTGGTTCAGTACTTCTTGTTTTCTAACAGGGTACGAGGCAGTCAGTCACCATGACTATAGAGGGTCCAGTATGTAAGGGTCTAGTGGTTCAGTACTTCTTGTTTTCTAACAGGGTACGAGGCAGTCAGTCACCATGACTATAGAGGGTCCAGTATGTAAGGGTCTAGTGGTTCAGTACTTCTTGTTTTCTAACAGGGTACGAGGCAGTCAGTCACCATGACTATAGAGGGTCCAGTATGTAAGGGTCTAGTGGTTCAGTACTTCTTGTTTTCTAACAGGGTACGAGGCAGTCAGTCACCATGACTATAGAGGGTCCAGTATGTAAGGGTCTAGTGGTTCAGTACTTCTTGTTTTCTAACAGGGTACGAGGCAGTCAGTCACCATGACTATAGAGGGTCCAGTATGTAAGGGTCTAGTGGTTCAGTACTTCTTGTTTTCTAACAGGGTACGAGGCAGTCAGTCACCATGACTATAGAGGGTCCAGTATGTAAGGGTCTAGTGGTTCAGTACTTCTTGTTTTCTAACAGGGTACGAGGCAGTCAGTCACCATGACTATAGAGGGTCCAGTATGTAAGGGTCTAGTGGTTCAGTACTTCTTGTTTTCTAACAGGGTACGAGGCAGTCAGTCACCATGACTATAGAGGGTCCAGTATGTAAGGGTCTGTAGGTGTTGGGTAATGGCTCTGAGTCTAGTGGTTCAAATACTATTTTCAAGTCATTTCAAATACTTAGTAGGTCTAGCTATGCTTGATTTAGCTTTCCTGTTGCAATCAAACCAATAGAAACGTTCCTAAAGTACAAACCCTGCACTTGTGGCACTCCAGGCTAAAAAATAAAAAGCATTTGAAATAGTATTTGATCCCAGGAAGGTGTGCTGAAGAAGGTGACAGTGTATCATCTATTACATCTTGCCGTTCGGCCATCCCTGTAGCTCAGTTGGTAGAGCATGGTGTGTGCAACGCCATGGTTGTGGGTTCGATTCCCACGGGGGGCCAGTACAGGAAAAAAAATAAAAAATGTATGAAATGTATGTATTCACTACTGTAAGTCGCTCTGGATAACAGCGTCTGCTAAATGACTAATGTAAATGTAAATTCATTCCTTTACACTTGTGTGTACAAGGTAGTTGTTGTGGAATTGGTAGATTATTTGTTAGATATTACTGCACGGTCGGAACTAGAAGCACAAGCATTTCGCTACACTCGCATTAACACCTGCTAACCATGTGTATGTGACCAATAAATTTGATTTGATTTGAGGGGTCACCCAGGAAGAAGGTGTGCTGAAGAGAGTGACAGTGTAGGGATGGTGGAGGGGTCACCAGCCCCTAGCACTGTCAAACTCAACTCTGGACCTCGAAGCCAGTTCCACTGTGTGTTTTCATTGTTCCCCTCAAATCAGGGACTGATTTAGACCTGGTACACCAGGTGGGTGCAATTAATGATCAGGTAGAACAGAAAACCGGCAGGCTCCGGACCTCATAGGGCATTGTTTCCCCAACGTAGTCCTCGGGACTCCAAGTGGTGCACGTTGTGCGTTTTGACCTAACACTACACAGCCGATTCAACCAATCATCAAGCTTTGATCATTTGAATCAGCTGTTTTGAATTAAGAGTTGAAGCCCCCTGCCCTATCAGCTAGCCCTCCTGTTGCTGCCCGTCACTAGCTGGCTGTCAGAGGGGTAGACAGACAGACAGACATACCATACATGCTTTCCTTCCTGGGTTCAACATGATCTCTCTCACCCAATCACTCTCTGAGATCTCTCTCTCTCTCTCTCTCTCTCTCTCCTCTCTCTCTCTACTCTCTCTCTCTCTCTCTCTCTCTCTCTCTCTCTCTCTCTCTCTCTCTCTCTCTCTCTCTCTCTCTCTCTCTCTCTGATCACTCTATTGTTCAGTCTGGTGTGAATATCAGCTCTTACTGACACAAGTATTATTGACTCACAGGAATGATAGAGAGGAGTTGCAGAATTTATCTGATTTGCTCATAATTAGATTTTTGTATTTTGACTATTGTTATCTAGCGGTGGACGGAGCGGCAGCGTAGCCTAGTGGTTAGAGCGTTGGACTAGTAACCGAAAGGTTGCAAGTTCAAATCCTCGAGCTGACAAGGTAAAAATCTGTCGTTCTGCCCCTGAACAAGGCAGTTAACCCACTGTTCCTAGGCCGTCATTGAAAATAAGAATTTGTTCTTAACTGACTTGCCTAGTTAAATAAAGGTAAAAAATAAATAAATAAAACTCTCGGATCGTGCTCTAGTCTCGCGTTCTCTGATCTCTCTCTCCGATATCAATTTAAATTCAATGGCATGGGAAACATATGTTTACATCTCTGTTCTCTCTCTCTATTTCTCTTTCTGGTTTCTCTATCCGATCTCTGTGGGGTGGAAAATTGGAAACGGAGGAATGCACTGATATGTAAATAGAATGGCTCATCAGCCCCACAATCACAAACCTTAAATCCACCAGCATGTCCACTTCCTGGTTTGGCTACTGGCTGGCGTCACCACATTCCCTATGGGCCCTGGTCAAAGTAGTGCACTATATAGGGAATGGAGTGCCATTTGGAATGACGTGGTCATGGCCTACATGCTGCTGCTGGTAGGTACATTAAACCTGCCTGTCACACTAACAGGGCCTTAATCACAACCCCCCCTGAGTCCATCCAGCACGCTGCTTACTAAGGGGATTCTCAACATTCCATCAGTGAACAGCAGAGTATTCCAACATATCAAGATCTGGCTTTCACACGGTGTAAATCACTGTGAGCTACTGAGAGAAATATCGACAGTGCCCGTGCGTGAAGCATGTTTTCTTCTTTTGGCTCTATACTCAAAGTTTTTGGATTTCAAATCAAACAATGACTATCGAGTCAGCTTTAATTTGAGGGTAATTTGATCCATATCGGATGAACCGTTTAGAAGTTACAGCACTTTTTGTACATCCTCTCCCCCCATTTTAGAGGAGCAAAAGTAACGGCACAAATTCACTCGTGTATTAAAGTAGTAAAAAGTAGGGATGCAAATTTTGGTCAATTTTGCAGCCAACTAACTGACCCTCATTAACTGGTCAACAAACAGTACATTTTTTTCCCGAACAGTAAAATGACGTGACCAACAGAAAATACTATCAGAGATCTGTATATAATGGCGAGATACTTATGGTTTCCCCTTAACGATGGGCTTCGTCCCAAAATAAGCCCGTAGAAACACATTGGGCTTATTTTGGACAGATTTTGTCTAGAGTGAAACCTCTCGCTTTGCCTCTTCCTCTCTGATGCCATGCATACAAAGACCAGACATTTTTCATGAAGGCTTGCTATTGTTGCATGCTTCCATTAAGCTCTATCATCTTACAGTCAAAATAGACTGTAGCATATTATTTAAACCTCTACGGGATCGGTGTCCCTCCACCGGGACGGTTGAGCTAACGTGATTAGCATGACGTTGTAAGTAACAAGAACATTTCCTAGGACATAGACATGTCTTATATGGGCAGAAAGATTACATTTTTGTTAATCTAACTGCACTGTCCAATTTACAGCAGCTATTACAGTGAAAAAATACCATGCTATTGTTTGAGGACAGTACACAACAACAACAAAACTATTTTATCTTGGCAACTGGTTTGATACATTCACCTCTGAAGGTAAATAATGTACTTACATTCAGTAATCTTGCTCTGATTTGTCATCCTGAGGGTCCCAGAGATAAAATGTAGCATAGTTTTGTTTTGATAAAATCAATTTTATATTTAAATGTAGGAACTGGGTTCTAAAGTTTGAACCCCTGCTGTTTCTGGCCCCACACCCACCATCTAGTTAGTGTCTTTTCAGTAGGGAAGCTAATTTTCCATCATTTTTTACCTTCATAGGTGTGTGTCATTTTTTTATTATTACCATATAATTTTTTGTATTCTCTATCATTATGTACCTGAAAATGTATCAATTGTCCAATTTGGGCAGATGTTTGCACTGGATCAGTCTGAAGATTTGCATGTACACTGCTGCCATCTAGTGGTCAATCAAAATTGTGCTTAAACTTCAATATTATATTATGGCCTTTCTCTTGCTTTTCAAAGATGATGGAAGCAAAACATTTATTAAAAAACGCATGTTTTTTTTATCTGTCTGTATTATCTTTTACCAGATCTAATGTTATATTCACCTACATTAGCCTAATATAAGCAGTTGTGACAGAGATGAAAATCTCTGTGAGAGAAACTAACAAAGAGGGGGAGTCTAATAGCAACAACTGTGATGGGTTGTGAGTAGGGATGCACAATATATCGGTAAGCATATCGGAATCGGCCGTTATTAGCTAAAATCTTCCAACATCGGCATCAGCCGAAAAAGGGGGGAGGCTTGCAAGCCGAAGAACACCATCCCAACCGTGAAGCACGGGGGTGGCAGCAACATGTTGTGGGGTTGCTTTGCTGCAGGAGGGACTGGTGCACTTCACAAAATAGATGGCATCATGAGGTAGGAAAATTTGATGGATTTTTTGAAGCAACATCTCAAGACATCAGTCAGGAAGTTAAAGCTTGGTCACAAATGGGTCTTCCAAATGGACATTGACCCCAAGCATACTTCCGAAGTTGTGGCAAAATGGCTTAAGGACAACAAAGTCAAGGTATTGGAGTGGCCATCACAACGCCCTGACTTCATTCCTATAGAAAAATTGTGGGCAGAACTGAAAAAGCGTGTGCGAGCAAGGAGGCCTACAAACCTGACTCAGTTACACCAGCTCTGTCAGGAGGAATGGGTCAAAATTCACCCAACTTATTGTGGGAAGCTTGTGGAAGGTTACCTGAAACATTTGACCCAAGTTAAACAATTTAAAGGCAACGCTACCAAATACTAATTGAGTGTATGTAAACTTCTGACCCACTGGGAATGTGATGAAAGAAATAAAAGCTGAAATAAATCATTCTCTCTACTATTATTCTGACGTTTCACATTCTTAAAATAAAGTGGTGATCCTAACTGACCTAAGACAGGGAATTTTTACTAGGCTTAAATGTCAGGAATTGTAAAAAACTGAGTTTAAATGTATTTGGCAAAAGTGTATGTTAACTTCCGACTTCGTGTGTGTGTGTGTGTGTGTGTGTGTGTGTGTGTGTGTGTGTGTGTGTGTGTGTGTGTGTGTGTGTGTGTGTGTGTGTGTGTGTGTGTGTGTGTGTGTGTGTGTGTGTGTGTGTGTGTGTGTGTGTGTGTGTGTGTGTGTATATATATAACCTACAGTCGGGAGTTTGTGGCAAATCTGTCAGTGAACAGCATGCAGCCAAAACAGGCCCTTCACTATATTCCAAACGTGGGATAGCACAGGTTGGAAAGCAAATGGCTCCTGCTGAAACAAAAATACGTATCTGTCTGTAGACTTGGAAAATATTTAATCAACTTCCAAATTAGGCCTATTGAGCGAACAGCATTATTTTTACAAACTAAAACGAGTGAGATCGGCTATTTGGCACGAGCGTCGGCCATTGCCGGTGAGTGAGCTGCGAATCATTTGGTGAAACTGGAAAGTTTTCTAGGGCTGTAATTTCCTCCTGACATTGTACAATATGTGTGTCTTCTCCAACACCACACACCTAGGCCTAGGATATTGATGGATTCAAGACAAGGTCGTTTTTTTATTGATCTCAGATTCTCAATTTGTTAGTGTCAAAAGTAGCCTGACATTTCATTCCTTTGTGCGATATTAAAAATGATTCTGCTAAAGTCTCCAATCATGTAAAATGACACAGAAATGCATTTTTATAAAAGGCCCAATTTTTTTCACAGACCTTAGGCTATAAAATAATTCTGCAAGCTCCTCTACTGGTTCTGCTGTCGTCTAGACATCCATGTAAATGCGATGATATGAATGCGATGCTTTATTATGAATTAGATTTTTCCGTTACCTCAGAGCTCCCCAGCTCACCTGACGTTATACCGCCTCCACCTGACGTTATACCGCCTCCAGCTCACCTGACGTTATACCGCCTCCAGCTCACCTGACGTTATACCGTCTCCAGCTCACCTGACGTTATACCGTCTCCAGCTCACCTGACGTTATACCGTCTCCAGCTCACCTGACGTTATACCGTCTCCAGCTCACCTGACGTTATACCGTCTCCACCTGACGTTATACCGTCCCCAGCTCACCTGACGTTATACCGTCTCCAGCTCACCTGACGTTATACCGTCTCCAGCTCACCTGACGTTATACCGTCTCCAGCTCACCTGACGTTATACCGTCTCCAGCTCACCTGACGTTATACCGTCTCCAGCTCACCTGACGTTATACCGTCTCCACCTGACGTTATACCGTCCCCAGCTCACCTGACGTTATACCGTCTCCAGCTCACCTGACGTTATACCGTCTCCAGCTCACCTGACGTTATACCGTCTCCAGCTCACCTGACGTTATACCGTCTCCAGCTCACCTGACGTTATACCGTCTCCAGCTCACCTGACGTTATACCGTCCCAGCTCACCTGACGTTATACCGTCTCCAGCTCACCTGACGTTATACCGTCTCCAGCTCACCTGACGTTTACCGTCTCCAGCTCACCTGACGTTATACCGTCTCCAGCTCACCTGACGTTATACCGTCTCCAGCTCACCTGACGTTATACCGTCTCCAGCTCACCTGACGGTATAACCGTCTCCAGCTCACCTGACGTTATAACCGTCTCCAGCTCACCTGACGTTATACCGTCTCCAGCTCACCTGACGTTATACCGTCTCCAGCTCACCTGACGTTATACCGCCTCCAGCTCACCTGACGTTATACCGCCTCCACCTCACCTGACGTTATACCGTCTCCAGCTCACCTGACGTTATACCGTCTCCACCTGACGTTATACCGTCTCCACCTCACCTGACGTTATACCGTCTCCAGCTCACCTGACGTTATACCGTCTCCACCTGACGTTATACCGTCTCCACCTCACCTGACGTTATACCGTCTCCAGCTCACCTGACGTTATACCGTCTCCAGCTCACCTGACGTTATACCGTCTCCAGCTCACCTGACGTTATACCGTCTCCAGCTCACCTGACGTTATACCGCTCCCTCACCTGACGTTATAACCGTCTCCACCTGACGTTATAACCGTCTCCACCTCACCTGACGTTATACCGCGCTCCACCTGACGTTATACCGTCTCCAGCTCACCTGACTTTATACCGTCTCCAGCCTCACCTGACTTATAAACCGTCTCAACCTGACGTTAGAAACCGTCTCCACCTCACCTGACGTTATACCGTCTCCACCTGACGTTATACCGTCTCCAGCTCACCTGAACGTTAAATACCGTCTCCAGCTCACCTGACGTTATAACCGTCTCCAGCTCACCTGACGTATAACCGTCTCCAGCTCACCTGACGTTATACCGTCGCCAGCTCACCTGACGTATAATACCGTCTCCAGCTCACCTGACGTTATACCGTCTCCAGCTCACCTGACGTTATACCGTCTCCAGCTCACCTGACGTTATACCGTCTCCACCTGACGTTATACCGTCTCCACCTGACGTTATACCGTCTCCAGCTCACCTGACGTTATACCGTCTCCAGCTCACCTGACGTTATACCGTCTCTAAATATATATTGAACAGACAGGGAAAGGACTAAATATGTATTGAACAGACAGAGAAAGGACTAAATATATATTGAACAGACAGAGAAAGGACTAAATATATATTGAACAGACAGGGAAAGGACAGGTTGTGCTGTAGACTAAATCAGTGGCTGTGATTGGCTCTGACTGTTCCAATCCATTCCAAGCCCATTTACTGTGTCTAAGTCCCAAATGGCACCCTATTCCCTAGATAGGCCCTTGTCAGAAGTAGTACACTATGTAGGGAATAGGATGCCGTTTGGGATGCAGCCTGTGATTACCTCTTGATGCAGACAATCAAGTGACTGTAGATGGAGAGAGATTGTTCACTGATGTCAAATGTCAGTTAGTCATCTCTCCCCAGTACCTGTTCTCTCCTTGGTCATTCAGCAAGGCTGGCGACGAGACGATAGTTTTTCTCTCTCTCCCTCTTCTCTCTCTCTCTCTCTCTCTCTCTCTCTCTCTCTCTCTCTGTCTCTCTGTCTCTCTGTCTCTCTGTCTCTCTCTCTCTCTCTCTCTCTCTCTCTCTCTCTCAATTCAAAGGGCTTTATCGGCATGGTAAACATATGTTTACATCGCTCTCTCTCTCTCGCCTGCCCTCTCTCTCTCTCCCCTGCCCCCTCTCTCTCTCCCCTGCCCTCTCTCTCTCCCTCTCTCTCTCGCCTGCCCTCTCTTTCTCCCCTGCCCTCTCTCTCTCTCTCCCCTGCCCCCTCTCTCTCCCCTGCCCTCTCTCGCTGTCTCTCTCTCCCCTGCCCTCTCTCGCTGTCTCTCTCTCCCCTGCCCTCTCTCTCCCTCTCTCTCTCGCCTGCCCTCTCTCTCTCGCCTGCCCTCTCTCTCTCTCTCTCCCCTGCCCCCTCTCTCTCTCCCCTGCCCTCTCTCTCTCCCTGCCCTCTCTCTCGCCTGCCTCTCTCTCTCGCCTGCCCTCTCTCTCGCCTGCCCTCTCTCTCTCCCCTGCCCTCTCTCTCCCCTGCCCTCTCTCCCTCCTCTCTCTCTCTCCCCTGCCCTCTCTCTCCCCTGCCCTCTCTCTCCCTGCCCTCTCTCGCTGTCTCTCTCTCCCCTGCCCTCTCTATCTCCCCTGCCCTCTCTCTCTCCCTCTCTCTTTCTCCTCCTCTTTCACTCATTTATCTTTTTCGTCATCTGCTTCGCTCCTTCTCTCTCTACTTTTCTCTCTCCTTCTCTCTCCTTTTCTCTCTCCTTCTCTCTCTCCTTCTCTCTCTCCTCCTCTCTCTCCTCCTCTCTCTCCTCTCTCTCCTTCTCTCTCTCCTCACTTTCTCTCCTCTCTCTCCTCCTCTCTCTCCTTCTCTCTCTCCTTCTCTCTCCTTCTCTCTCCTTCTCTCTCTCCTTCTCTCTCTCCTTCTCTCTCTCCTCACTTTCTCTCCTTCTCTCTCTCCTCCTCTCTCTCCTTCTCTCTCTCCTTCTCTCTCTCCTTCTCTCTCTCTCATTCTCTCTCTCCTTCTCTCTCCTCCTCCTCTCTCTCCTTCTCTCTCTCCTTCTCTCTCTCCTCCTCTCTCCTTCTCTCTCTCCTCGCTCTCTCCTTCTCTCTCTCCTCCTCTCTCTCCTCCTCTCTCTCCTTCTCTCTCTCCTTGTTGTCCGCTGTTTATTTCTCCTCTGAGATAATGTCTCTGTTGTACCTCAGCAGAGGAACAGTTTCCTCTGTTCTTCTTCAGCTGTCTGACTGACAGCTTACTCTTCTCTGCTCTGATGATAACCACAAATGAGGACATTGTGCAATATTTAGATTCTAACTAATGTCTGAGTCTTTAAAGGAAATTAAGTTCATGTATATATAATTTGATATACAGAAGAATATACATAACTGTCTTATGATTTATATTATCTTGTTTGATATTGTAGGGACTGACTAGTGTGGTAGCCAGTGAGAGTGCATTCCAAATGGCGCCCTGCTCCCTATATAGTGCACTACTTTAGACCAGGGACCATAGGTAGTGCACTACTTTAGACCAGGGACCATAGGTAGTGCACTACTTTAGACCAGGGACCATAGGTAGTGCACTACTTTAGACCAGGGACCATAGGTAGTGCACTACTTTAGACCAGGGACCATAGGTAGTGCACTACTTTAGACCAGGGACCATAGGTAGTGCACTACTTTAGACCAGGGACCATAGGTAGTGCACTACTTTAGACCAGGGACCATAGGTAGTGCACTACTTTAGACCAGGGACCATAGGTAGTGCGCTACTTTAGACCAGGGACCATAGGTAGTGCGCTACTTTAGACCAGGGCCCATAGGTAGTGCACTACTTTAGACCAGGGACAATTAGACTCTAGTGCACTACTTTAGACCAGGGACAATTAGACTCTAGTGCACTACTTTAGACCAGGGACAAGTAGACTCTAGTGCACTACTTTAGACCAGGGACAATTAGACTCTAGTGCACTACTTTAGACCAGGGACCATAGGTAGTGCACTACTTTAGACCAGGGACCATAGGTAGTGCGCTACTTTAGACCAGGGACCATAGGTAGTGCACTACTTTAGACCAGGGACCATAGGTAGTGCACTACTTTAGACCAGGGACCATAGGTAGTGCACTACTTTAGACCAGGGACCATAGGTAGTGCGCTACTTTAGACCAGGGACCATAGGTAGTGCACTACTTTAGACCAGGGACCATAGGTAGTGCGCTACTTTAGACCAGGGACCATAGGTAGTGCACTACTTTAGACCAGGGACCATAGGTAGTGCAGGCCTCTCCACTGAGTGCCTGTCAGGGCCTGTATTAGGAG
The DNA here is from genome assembly GCF_901001165.1 of Salmo trutta. Classification (NCBI taxonomy): domain Eukaryota; kingdom Metazoa; phylum Chordata; class Actinopteri; order Salmoniformes; family Salmonidae; genus Salmo; species Salmo trutta. The sequence goes on along the minus strand of NC_042972.1, from coordinate 4,859,447 downwards.
TGTAAGAATCTCAGATTAGGAGTGCTGATGTAGGATCAGCCGCCCCCCCCCATGTCGATGTGAATTTGTTTATTATCTGAAATCCCAAAATGATCCCAGATCAGCATTTCTACTCGTGCCCTGTCGTGGCCACTGTCCACACTACCGGGTCCAGCAGAATGCCTTCTGCCTCCATCTCCTCCACTCCGCCTGTCGTGGCCACTGTCCACACTACCGGGTCCAGCAGAATGCCTTCTGCCTCCATCTCCCTCCACTCCGCCTGTCGTGGCCACTGTCCACACTACCGGGTCCAACAGAATGCCTTCTGCCTCCATCTCCCTCCATCTCCCTCCACTCCGCCTGTCGTGGCCACTGTCCACACTACCGGGTCCAACAGAATGCCTTCTGCCTCCATCTCCCTCCATCTCCCTCCACTCCGCCTGTCGTGGCCACTGTCCACACTACCGGGTCCAACAGAATGCCTTCTGCCTCCATCTCCCTCCATCTCCCTCCACTCCGCCTGTCGTGGCCACTGTCCACACTACCGGGTCCAACAGAATGCCTTCTGCCTCCATCTCCCTCCACTCCGCCTGTCGTGGCCACTGTCCACACTACCGGGTCCAACAGAATGCCTTCTGCCTCCATCTCCCTCCATCTCCCTCCACTCCGCCTGTCGTGGCCACTGTCCACACTACCGGGTCCAACAGAATGCCTTCTGCCTCCATCTCCCTCCACTCCGCCTGTCGTGGCCACTGTCCACACTACCGGGTCCAACAGAATGCCTTCTGCCTCCATCTCCCTCCATCTCCCTCCACTCCGCCTGTCGTGGCCACTGTCCACACTACCGGGTCCAGCAGAATGCCTTCTGCCTCCATCTCCCTCCACTCCGCCTGTCGTGGCCACTGTCCACACTACCGGGTCCAGCAGAATGCCTTCTGCCTCCATCTCCCTCCACTCCGCCTGTCGTGGCCACTGTCCACACTACCGGGTCCAACAGAATGCCTTCTGCCTCCATCTCCCTCCATCTCCCTCCACTCCGCCTGTCGTGGCCACTGTCCCACACTACCGGGTCCAGCAGAATGCCTTCTGCCTCCATCTCCCTCCACTCCGCCTGTCGTGGCCACTGTCCACACTACCGGGTCCAACAGAATGCCTTCTGCCTCCATCTCCCTCCATCTCCCTCCACTCCGCCTGTCGTGGCCACTGTCCACACTACCGGGTCCAGCAGAATGCCTTCTGCCTCCATCTCCCTCCACTCCGCCTGTCGTGGCCACTGTCCACACTACCGGGTCCAACAGAATGCCTTCTGCCTCCATCTCCCTCCACTCCGCCTGTCGTGGCCACTGTCCACACTACCGGGTCCAGCAGAATGCCTTCTGCCTCCATCTCCCTCCACTCCGCTGCCCAGCTAGTCACGTGACCCGATGACAGGACGGAATCCATCTCTAGCCAGGAACTACATTGTGCTGTGTACTTACTGTATCTGTTTGGTCTGTCCCAGTTACTCCAGACCACGGCAGCCAGGCCGCAGACTGATCACTGAGCTGTTGTTGGTATGCAGCTCTGAAGAAGAGGAGGCACACATCCAGTAGTCTATTCCAGAGTAGAGAGTCTGTCTGTCTGGACCTGTGGACAGAGTAGAGAGCCTGTCTGTCTGGACCTGTGGACAGAGTAGAGAGCCTGTCTGTCTGGACCTGTGGACAGAGTAGTGAGCCTGTCTGTCTGGACCTGTGGACAGAGTAGAGAGTCTGTCTGTCTGGACCTGTGGACAGAGTAGAGAGCCTGTCTGTCTGGACCTGTGGACAGAGTAGAGAGCCTGTCTGTCTGGACCTGTGGACAGAGTAGAGAGCCTGTCTGTCTGGACCTGTGGACAGAGTAGAGAGCCTGTCTGACTGGACCTGTGGACAGAGTAGAGAGCCTGTCTGTCTGGACCTGTGGACAGAGTAGAGAGCCTGTCTGTCTGAACCTGTGGACAGAGTAGAGAGTCTGTCTGCCTGGACCTGTGGACAGAGTAGAGAGCCTTTCTGTCTGGACCTGTGGACAGAGTAGAGAGCCTGTCTGTCTGGACCTGTGGACAGAGTAGAGAGCCTGTCTGTCTGGACCTGTGGACAGAGTAGAGAGCCTGTCTGTCTGGACCTGTGGACAGAGTAGAGAGCCTTTCTGTCTGGACCTGTGGACAGAGTAGAGAGCCTGTCTGTCTGGACCTGTGGACAGAGTAGAGAGCCTGTCTGTCTGGACCTGTGGACAGAGTAGAGAGCCTTTCTGTCTGGACCTGTGGACAGAGTAGAGAGCCTGTCTGTCTGGACCTGTGGACATAATACGTATAGATGTTTAACTAATAAGGGTTTAGATAAGTTGGACTGAGCAGCTTCTGTGCTACTTTCTGTCTCTCTCCACTCAATTCAATTCTGGTAACATTACACTCACAAAAGTTGTAAAAGAATATAGACATTTCAAATATTATATGAATTGCAATGTTGTAACAATATGCAAATAGTTGAAGTATAAAATAAACTATACAGATAAATATGGGCTGTATTTACAATGGTGTTTGTTCTTCACTGGTTGACCTTTTCTTGTGGCAACAGGTCACAAATCTTGCTGCTGTGATGTCACACTGTGGTATTTCACCCAGTAGATATGGGAGTTTATCAAAATTGAATTTGTTATCAAATTGTTGGTGGATCTGTGTAATCTGAGGGAAATATGTGTCTCTAATATGGTCACGCATTTGGCAGGAGGTTAGGAAGTGAAGCTCAGTTTCCACCTCATTTTGTGGGCAGTGTGCACATAGCCTGTCTTCTCTTGAGAGCCAAGTCTGCTGAGGGAGGTCTCTCTCTGTCTTCTCTTGAGAGCCAAGTCTGCTGAGGGAGGTCTCTCTCTGTCTTCTCTTGAGAGCCAAATCTGCTGAGGGAGGTCTCTCTCTGTCTTCTCTTGAGAGCCAGTTCTGCTGAGGGAGGTCTCTCTCTGTCTTCTCTTGAGAGCCAAGTCTGCTGAGGGAGGTCTCTCTCTGTCTTCTCTTGAGAGCCAAGTCTGCTCAGGGAGGTCTCTCTCTGTCTTCTGTTGAGAGCCAGGTCTGCTGAGGGAGGTCTCTCTCTGTCTTTGATGGATAACTACTTTGTTATAACATCTTTTTATGACCTAAGGCCTTGTTTGGTTCAGCCAGTCCAAACATAGCTCTGTGACCACCTGTGTCCTGGGCCTCTTACCCTGGCTGGCCTGTCATTGGCTCCATCGGGTTGGTGTCATCTGCTGTGGCTCTGCTGGGCTGAACTGGCTTCACTCCCTGCCCCTGCTAGCTGAGTTTAAAAGTGTCTCAGCTTGCCTGCACAGGGGGAATGCTGACTGTCCCTTTTCCTGCTGAACAGGAGAAAAACGTGTGTGTGTGTGTGCGTGTGTGCGTGTGCGTGCGTGCGTGCTCGCTCTGTGGAGAGGTGAGAACCCATCGAGCTATGGGCCTTTGTTGTCCCATTGTCTTCCTGTTGATATACATGTGATTTTAGTTAAGGGCTTCAGTGGGTAGCGTACGTATAGCCTGCCTTCTCCCAGATCTGTCTGTGCCGTCATGCTGACTCTTTTTGGCACAGGGGTGGGTAAAACCACACACACAGGTCTGGTACCACGTAGCATTATTTTATGCTACACTAATGAAATAAAATCATGGAGATGACGGGCTTACTTAGCGCTAGCTAGAGGTGACCGGCTTGGTTAGCACTAGCTGGAGGTGACGGCTTGGTTAGCACTAGCTGGAGGTGACGGCTTGGTTAGCACTAGCTGGAGGTGACGGCTTGGTTAGCACTAGCTGGAGGTGACGGCTTGGTTAGCGCTAGCTAGAGGTGACCGGCTTGGTTAGCACTAGCTGGAGGTGACGGCTTGGTTAGCACTAGCTGGAGGTGACCGGCTTGGTTAGCACTAGCTGGAGGTGACGGCTTGGTTAGCGCTAGCTAGAGGTGACTGTCTTGGTTAGCGCTAGCTAGAGGTGACTGTCTTGGTTAGCGCTAGCTGGAGGTAACGGCTTGGTTAGCGCTAGCTGGAGGTGACGGCTTGGTTAGCGCTAGCTAGAGGTGACCGGCTTGGTTAGCACTAGCTGGAGGTGACGGCTTGGTTAGCACTAGCTGGAGGTGACGGCTTGGTTAGCACTAGCTGGAGGTGACGGCTTGGTTAGCACTAGCTGGAGGTGACGGGCTTGCTTAGCGCTAGCTAGAGGTGACCGGCTTGGTTAGCACTAGCTAGAGGTGACCGGCTTGGTTAGCACTAGCTGGAGGTGACGGCTTGGTTAGCACTAGCTGGAGGTGACCGGCTTGGTTAGCACTAGCTGGAGGTGACGGCTTGGTTAGCGCTAGCTAGAGGTGACTGTCTTGGTTAGCGCTAGCTGGAGGTGACGGCTTGGTTAGCGCTAGCTAGAGGTGACCGTCTTGGTTAGCGCTAGCTGGAGGTGACGGCTTGGTTAGCGCTAGCTGGAGGTGACGGCTTGGTTAGCGCTAGCTGGAGGTGACGGCTTGGTTAGCGCTAGCTAGTGGTGACCGTCTTGGTTAGCGCTAGCTGGAGGTGACCGGCTTGGTTAGCGCTGGCTGGAGGTGACCGGCTTTTATAAATACTTAAAACGCATGAAAATCAGCTAGCTGGAGGTGACGGCTTGGTTAGTGCTAGCTGGAGGTGACCGGCTTGGTTAGCGCTAGCTGGAGGTGACCGGCTTGGTTTGCGCTAGCTGGAGAAGGACGGCTTGGTTAGCGCTAGCTGGAGGTGACCGGCTTGGTTAGCGCTAGCTGGAGATGGACGGCATGGTTAGCGCTAGCTGGAGGTGACGGCTTGGTTAGCGCTGGCTGGAGGTGACGGCTTGGTTAGCGCCGGCTGGAGGTGACGGCTTGGTTAGCGCCGGCTGGAGGTGACGGGCTTGGTTAGCGCCGGCTGGAGGTGACGGGCTTGGTTAGCGCCGGCTGGAGGTGACGGGCTTGGTTAGCGCCGGCCGGAGGTGACCGGCTTGCTTAGCGCTAGCCGGAGGTGACCGGCTTGGTTAGCGCTAGCTGGAGACGGACGGCATGGTTAGCGCCGGCTGGAGGTGACGGCTTGGTTAGCGCCGGCTGGAGGTGACGGCTTGGTTAGCGCCGGCTGGAGGTGACGGCTTGGTTAGCGCCGGCTGGAGGTGACGGCTTGGTTAGCGCCGGCTGGAGGTGACGGCTTGGTTAGCGCCGGCTGGAGGTGACGGCTTGGTTAGCGCCGGCTGGAGGTGACGGCTTGGTTAGCGCCGGCTGGAGGTGACGGCTTGGTTAGCGCCGGCTGGAGGTGACGGCTTGGTTAGCGCCGGCTGGAGGTGACGGCTTGGTTAGCGCCGGCTGGAGGTGACGGCTTGGTTAGCGCCGGCTGGAGGTGACGGCTTGGTTAGCGCCGGCTGGAGGTGACCGGCTTGCTTCGAGCTGGCTGGAGGTGACCGGCTTGCTTAGCGCTAGCTGGAGGTGACTGCTTGGTTAGCGCCAGCTGGAGACGGACGGCTTGTTTAGAGCTAGCTGGAGGTGACCGGCTTGGTTAGCGCTGGCTGGAGATGGACGGCTTGGTTAGCGCTAGCTGGAGACGGACGGCTTGGTTAGCGCTAGCTGGAGACGGATGGCTTGGTTAGAGCTAGCTGGAGGTGACCGGCTTGGTTAGCGCTGGCTGGAGACGGACCGGCTTAGTTAGAGCTAGCTGGAGGTGACCGGCTTGGTTAGCGCTAGCTGGAGATGACGGCTTGGTTAGCTCCAGCTGGAGACGGACGGCTTGGTTAGAGCTAGCTGGAGGTGACCGGCTTGGTTAGCGCTGGCTGGAGACGGACGGCTTAGTTAGAGCTAGCTGGAGGTGACCGGCTTGGTTAGCGCTAGCTGGAGATGACGGCTTGGTTAGCTCCAGCTGGAGATGGACGGCGTGGTTAGAGCTAGCTGGAGGTGACCGGCTTGGTTAGCGCTGGCTGGAGACGGACGGCTTGGTTAGCGCTAGCTGGAGGTGACGGCTTGGTTAGAGCTAGCTGGAGGTGACGGCTTGGTTAGCGCTGGCTGGAGACGGACGGCTTGGTTAGAGCTAGCTGGAGGTGACCGGCTTGGTTAGCGCTGGCTGGAGACAGACGGCTTAGTTAGAGCTAGCTGGAGGTGACGGCTTGGTTAGCTACAGCTGGAGATGGACGGCTTGGTTAGAGCTAGCTGGAGGTGACCGGCTTAGTTAGAGCTAGCTGGAGGTGATGGCTTGGTTAGCTCCAGCTGGAGACGATGGCTTGGTTAGCTCCAGCTGGAGACGGACGGCTTGGTTAGCGCTAGCTGGAGGTGACCGGCTTGGTTAGCGCTGGCTGGAGACGGACGGCTTGGTTAGCGCTAGCTGGAGGTGACGGCTTGGTTAGCGCCAGCTAGCACAGGGGAACAAGAGGGCATTGTTTCGTGTTTGACTCTTGTTTTAATGTAACTGATTTTCATGCGTTTTAAGTATTTATAAAAGGCATCCCATGCCAGGGACTCAGTTTACAGAGAATCTAGGCCAGAAATATATTTTAGCAGAGACGGAGACATGGGGTCAATGCTTAGTTTCTGCTAAGAGAGGGTTGGGGGGGGGGGGGTTGAGGGTCTCCCCTCTCTGAGCCTCTGTAACTCCAGCCTTCCCGTTCTGTTTGAAGCGCTCTCTCTCCCTCTCATCATGTAGACCTTACGATTCTTTGAGTAGATCAAACAAGCAGTGTTTCCCCTGACACAGATCTTTGTTTCATAGCGCTCTGCTCTGTTCAGAGGACAGGTTACCTTACTACTGTACAATAAAGGTTGACTGAGCTGATGTTAGGCTTCGCTTTGTTGTGTCATGCTCAAAGAGGAAAGGGCCTCAAATAAATCAAAATGTATTTTATATTAGAGATTCTTCAAATAGCCACCCTTTTGCCTTGATGACAGCTTTGCGCACTCTTGGCATTCTCTCAACCAGCTTCACCTGGAATGCTTTTCCAACAGTCTTGAAGGAGTTCCCACTTATGCTGAGAACATAGCTGCTTTACTTTCACTCTGCTGTCCAACTCATCCCAAACAATCTCAATTGAGTTGAAGTCGAGTGATTGTGGAGGCCATTGTAAATAAGAATTTGTTCTTAACTGACTTGCCTAGTTAAATAAGGCCTGATTCACGCAGTCTCCTCTGAACAGTTGATGTTGAGATGTGTTTGTTACTTGAACTCTGTGAAGCATTTATTTGGGCTGCAATTTCTGTGGCTGGTAACTCTAATGAACTTATCCTCTGCAGCAGAGGTAACTCTGGGTCTTCCTTTCCTGTGGAGGTCCTCATGAGAGCCAGTTTCATCATAGCGCTTGATGGTTTTTGCGACTGCACTTGAAAACTTTCAAAGTTCTTGAAATGTTCCGTATTGACTGACCTTCATGTCTTAAAGTAATGATGGACTGTCGTTTCTCTTTGCTTATTTGAGCTGTTCTTGCCATAATATGGACGTGGTCTTTTACCAAATAGGGCTATCTTCTGTATACCCCCCTACCTTGTCACAATACAACTGATTGGCTCAAACGCATTAAGAAGGAAAGAAATTCCACAAATTAACTTTTAAAAATGCACACCTGTAAATTGAAATCCATTCCAGGTGACTACTTCATGCAGCTGGTTGAGAGAATGCCAAGAGTGTGCAAAGCTGTAATCAAGGCGAAGGGTGGCTATTTGAAGTATCTGAAATAAATATATCAAATGTATTTTGATTTGTTTAACACTTTTGGTTACTACATGTTTTTTATTTCATAGTTTTGATGTCTTCACTATTATTTTACGATGTAGAAAATTGTAAAAATAAAGAAAAACCCTGGAATGAGTAGGTGTCCAAACTTTTGACTGGTACTGTATACATTACATCAACTAACCTGTGTACATGTACTCTGTATATAGCCTCGTTTCTGTTATTTTATTGTTGCTCTATAATTGTTATTTTTCTATTTTTATTTATTGTTTTCTTCAGTTTATTTAGTATAGACTTTCTTAACCAACAATGCCGTTTTAAGAAAAAAAGTGTTAAGGGCTTGTAAGCATTTCACTATCCATTATTATTTATTTTATTTCACCTTTATTTAACCAGGTAGGCTAGTTGAGAACAAGTTCTTTATTTAACCAGGTAGGCTAGTTGAGAACAAGTCCTTTATTTAACCAGGTAGGCTAGTTGAGAACAAGTCCTTTATTTAACCAGGTAGGCTAGTTGAGAACAAGTCCTTTATTTAACCAGGTAGGCTAGTTGAGAACAAGTCCTTTATTTAACCAGGTAGGCTAGTTGAGAACAAGTCCTTTATTTAACCAGGTAGGCCAGTTGAGAACAAGTCCTTTATTTAACCAGGTAGGTTAGTTGAGAAGTTCTCATTTACAACTGCGACCTGGTCAAGATGAAGCAAAACAGTGCGACACAAACAACAACACAGAGTTACACATGGAATAAACAAAACATACAGTCAATAATACATTACAAAAAGTCTATATACAGTGAGTGCAAATGAGGTAAGATAAGGGAGGTAAGGCAATAAATAGGCCATAGTGGCGAAATAATTACAATTTAGCAATAAAACACTGGAATGGTAGATGTCCAGAAGATGGATGTGCAAGTAGAGATACTGGGGTGCAAAGGAGCAAAATAAATAAAACATAATAAATAACAGTATGGGGATGAGGTAGTTGGATGGGCTATTGCCATATGGGCTATGTACAGGTGCAGAGATCTGTGAGCTGCTCTGACAGCTGGTGCTTAAAAGTTACTGAGGGAGATATGAGTCTCCAGCTTCAGTGATTTTTGCAATTCGTTCCAGTCATTGGCAGCAGAGAACTGGAAGGAAAGGCAGCCAAAGGAGGAATTGGCTTTGGGGGTGACCAGTGAGATATACCTGCTGGAGCGCGTGCTACGAGTGGGTGCTGCTGTTGTGTTGTGAGTGGCTGTGTTTCTTTATGAGTGTTTGGCTGGCTGGATAGTAAGGCTGTAGCTTGTAGCTTGTAGCCTGTAGCTTGTAGGCTGTGCTGTTAGTGGCTGGTTAAAGTCAGGCCGTCCCACTAAACTATTCTCTTAATTACCTCTCGTGCTCTTTCTCAATCTTTCTCTTTTTTGCTTTCTCTCTCTCTCTCTCTCTCTCTCTGTCTCTCTCTCCTCTCTCTCTCTCTCTCTCTCCTCCTCCTCTCCTCTCCTCTTTCTCTCCTCGCTCTCTCTCTCTCTCATCTATCTCTCTGCCTCTCTTCTCTCTCTCTCTCTGTCTCT
>NC_042972.1:4831133-4850040 GCF_901001165.1 Salmo trutta | reverse complement strand
TCTCTCTCCCCTGCTTGTCGTCTTCTCCTCCCCTCTCCTCTCTCCCCTGCTTGTCCTCTTCTCCCCTCTCTCCTCTCCTCTCTCCCCTGCTTGTCCTCTTCTCCTCTCCCCTGCTTGTCCTCCTCTCATCCCCTCCCCTCTCTCTCCTGCTTGTCCTCCCCTCTCCTCTCTCCTCCCCTCTCCTCTCTCCTGCTTGTCCTCTTCTCCTCCCCTCTCCTCTCTCCCCTGCTTCTCCTCCCCTCTCCTCTCTCTCCTGCTTGTCCTCTTCTCCTCCCCTCTCCTCTCTCCCCTGCTTGTCCTCTTCTCCTCTCTCCCCTGCTTCTCCTCCCCTCCCCTCTCTCTCCTGCTTGTCCTCTTCTCCTCTCTCCCCTGCTTCTCCTCCCCTCTCCTCTCTCCCCTGCTTCTCCTCCCCTCTCCTCTCTCCCCTGCTTGTCCTCTTCTCCTCTCCTCCCCTCCCCTCTCTCTCCTGCTTGTCCTCTTCTCCTCCCCTCTCCTCTCTCCCCTGCTTGTCCTCTCCTCTCCTCTCTCCCCTGCTTCTCCTCCCCTCCCCTCTCTCTCCTGCTTGTCCTCTCCTCCCCTCCCCTCTCTCCCCTGCTTCTCCTCCCCTCTCCTCTCTCCCCTGCTTGTCCTCTCCTCCCCTCCCCTCTCTCCCCTGCATGTCCTCTTCTCCTCCCCTCTCCTCTCTCCCCTGCTTCTCCTCTCCTCTCCTCTCTCCCCTGCATGTCCTCTTCTCCTCCCCTCTCCTCTCTCCCCTGCTTCTCATCTTCTCCTCTCCTCTCCTCTCTCCCCTGCTTGTCTTCTTCTCCTCCCCTCTCCTCTCTTTCTCCTCTTCTCCTCCCCTCTCCCCTGCTTGTCCTCTTCTCCCCCCTCCCCTCTCTCCCCTGCTTGTCCTCCTCTCCCCCCCTCCCCTCTCTCCCCTGCTTGTCTTCTCCTCCCCTCCCATCTCTCTGCCTTGGTGGAGATCAGGAGAAACTCTCTAAATAGGAGTGGATGTATTGATGATTGACAGTAAGGCTGAGGCAGCAGACCTCACTGTGGATCAGCACAATTGTTTTTATTAACTTCTACACTAAGGAATGGTACATTTCATGCTAACATTTATTAATTAATTAGTGTTGGGAGCTCATTATCAGTTTATAAGTTAGAACGTTAGCAAGCTAAATGTCCCTTACCTTGAGCTAAGAGCTGTTGGGGGCATCTAAGCCCTGAACAATGCCTGACAGGCAGCTGTGTCTCCCAGGATGTGTGACACCCCCAAAGACCACAGCCAATTGCATGCAGGCAACAACACAGCTAGTCTTGTGAGTGAGCGAACTAGTGTTAGTTAGGTAGTCATATTAGCTCTCTATCTATGCTGGTTGTTAGCATGCATAACTGATAGGCATATAATTGTTAGGGACACTTCATGTTTTACATTTTAGTCATTTAGCAGATGCTCTTATCCAGAGCGACTCACAGTAGTGAATGCATACATTTCATACATTTTTTTTTTTCTTCCCCATACTGGTCCCCCGTGGGAATCGAACCCACAACCCTGGCGTTGCAAACACCATGCTCTACCAACTGAGCCACACGGGACTACTAGATAGTATTCACATGTACAGAGTGGGTGAGCTCCATTCCTGGCAGGCTGATCAGATTCAGTAGAATCCACCGAGGCTGATAAATCAGGATTGTGCCTTTTTAAGCGGTTTCATAGGTAAAGCTCATTGAAGACAGATTAGCAGTCAAAGTGCTTTTAATATGCAGATGCATATCTGATCCAGGGCGGAGCTCGATTCCTGGCAGGCTGATCAGATTCAACAGCAGCCTCGTAGGCTGATTACATCAGGATGGTGCTGGATAAAATGCCCTACGAGCGCATTGGGATCACAGGGCTCCTTGTTGAGGTGGTTACTTTGGGATGATCTCGTGATAACGACAAAACTTTTATGTAGTGAGAAGTCGTGATCTTGAAATAACACATTTTTTTTACGTACCATGGTGTTAGGCAGAGCAGAACCCTGTTGATGTGAATGGGGCCATGCTGTCGATGTGAATGGGGCCATGCTGTTGATGTGAATGGGGCCATGCTGTTGATGTGAACGGGGCCATGCTGTTGATGTGAACGGGGCCATGCTGTTGATGTGAACGGGGCCATGTTGTTGATGTGAACGGGGCCATGCTGTTGATGTGAACGGGGCCATGCTGTTGATGTGAATGGGGCCATGCTGTTGATGTGAATGGGGCCATGCTGTTGATGTGAATGGGGCCATGCTGTTGATGTGAACGGGGGCCATGCTGTTGATGTGAACGGGGGCCATGCTGTTGATGTGAATGGGGCCATGCTGTCGATGTGAATGGGGCCATGCTGTCGATGTGAATGGGGCCATGCTGTCGATGTGAATGGGGCCATGCTGTCGATGTGAATGGGGCCATGCTGTCGATGTGAATGGGGCCATGCTGTCGATGTGAATGGGGCCATGCTGTCGATGTGAATGGGGCCATGCTGTCGATGTGAATGGGGCCATGCTGTCGATGTGAATGGGGCCATGCTGTCGATGTGAATGGGGCCATGCTGTCGATGTGAATGGGGCCATGCTGTCGATGTGAATGGGGCCATGCTGTCGATGTGAATGGGGCCATGCTGTCGATGTGAACGGGGCCATGCTGTCGATGTGAACGGGGCCATGCTGTCGATGTGAATGGGGCCATGCTGTCGATGTGAATGGGGCCATGCTGTCGATGTGAATGGGGCCATGCTGTCGATGTGAACGGGGCCATGCTGTCGATGTGAACGGGGCCATGCTGTCGATGTGAACGGGGCCATGCTGTCGATGTGAACGGGGCCATGCTGTCGATGTGAACGGGGCCATGCTGTCGATGTGAACGGGGCCATGCTGTCGATGTGAACGGGGCCATGCTGTCGATGTGAACGGGGCCATGCTGTCGATGTGAACGGGGCCATGCTGTCGATGTGAACGGGGCCATGCTGTTCCTTCCGTTTCCTTTAGTCCAGGATCAGCGCCTAGTGCTTGTTAGCAGCCTGGTAATCTTGGGCGGTATCCAGATTTACGGTAATACCGGCAAAGCACACAAGGGGCTGCTAAAAACATAACAAAAGCCCATTGAGCCTCTAACAGAATGCAACAAACTAATAGCCAAATCGCATAGACCCTCTTAATTAAATGCTAATGAGTGAAAACAAACTAATTACAATAACAGAGACTCGACCAATAGATATAGAATGATATTGATTCGCCAGCTCGCTTTACAAACAAACACGTGACTGGCTCAACTTTTCTACGGTGGTCTTTATCATTTTAAATAATAAAGTATCAACAAATATAAAAATGTATTGAAAAACTAAAAAGAAAGTTTTCACAGTATTGAAAAACCATCCTGTGGCTTTTTCCAAATAACCCGCTAAATGGTATACCGCCTACGACCTGGGAATGTGTTAGGAGCCCTCCATAAGACAGACCAAACAATGACAGCACTCCGTCACCACAGACAGGTAGGCTGGGGGGCAGACAGACAGACAGGCTGGGGGGCAGGCAGACAGACAGACAGACAGACAGACAGACAGACAGACAGGCTGGGGGGCAGACAGACAGACAGGCTGGGGGGCAGACAGACCGACAGGTAGGCTGGGGGGCAGACAGACAGACAGGTAGGCTGGGGGGCAGACAGACAGACAGGTAGGCTGGGGGGCAGACAGACAGACAGCCTGGGGGGCAGGCAGACAGACAGACAGACAGACAGACAGACAGACAGGTAGGCTGGGGGGCGGTCAGACAGACAGACAGACAGACAGGTAGGCTGGGGGGCAGACAGACAGACAGCCTGGGGGGCAGACAGACAGACAGGTAGGCTGGGGGGCGGTCAGACAGACAGACAGGATCATATCACAGTTGGTTAAACTAACGTAACTTGTTCTGAAAAAATGTGGTGCAGTTTTGTAGAGATTCTGTGATTCAGGCTCCCGAGTGATGCCAGGGTCAGTACAGACCCTGGTTCGATCCCGGGCTGCATCACAACCGGTCGTGATCGGGAGTCCCATAGGGCGGCGCACAATTGGCCCAGCGTCGTCCTGGTTAGAGTTTGGCCAATGTAGGCTGTCATGGTAAATAAGAATTTGTTCTTAACTGACTTGCCTAGTTAAATAAAGGTTAGATTTAAAAAAAAAAATACATAATGTTTTTTTGGCACATGACAATTATTGTCCTTTTTTAACCTTGTGAGTGGTTTGTCTCAACAGAAGATAGCCCTCGCTATCACGTATAGGCAGCATTCTCTCTTATCTGATTTATTACAGCTTCCAGATTAGTAGTTTAACGCCTCATTGGTGACAGACAGAGGGCAACGTCTAGGGATGTTGTGTCATATGGCATAGTTTTACAGTCCTAAACTAACTTGCCCTACAATAAAAGTAGGTGCAGTTTTCCAGCACCAAGTCTGTAGTTCTTCAGATACCCAGGTTCATTCTGGGTAATGGCGTCACCTCCACTCTGCTGCTGTACCTGAACATGTGGTGTGTTACTGATTTAGGTATATTTTCATTTCTGTGATTGATGTGGCATTACCCTGGAGCCCTGTGTGTGTGCGCGCCTGTGCGTGTGTGTGTGTGTGTGTGTGTGTGCACCAACTTCTGTTTCTCGTTCTCTCAATTCAAAATGTGTTTTATTCGTCACAACAGGACTAACTAAATGTGTTTTATTCGTCACAACAGGACTAACTAAATGTGTTTTATTCCTCACAACAGGACTAACTGAATGTGTTTTATTCCTCACAACAGGACTAACTAAATGTGTTTTATTCCTCACAACAGGACTAACTAAATGTGTTTTATTCCTCACAACAGGACTAACTAAATGTGTTTTATTCCTCACAACAGGACTAACTAAATGTGTTTTATTCCTCACAACAGGACTAACTAAATGTGTTTTATTCCTCACAACAGGACTAACTAAATGTGTTTTATTCCTCACAACAGGACTAACTAAATGTGTTTTATTCGTCACAACAGGACTAACTAAATGTGTTTTATTCGTCACAACAGGACTAACTAAATGTGTTTTATTCATCACAACAGGACTAACTAAATGTGTTTTATTCGTCACAACAGGACTAACTAAATGTGTTTTATTCCTCACAACAGGACTAACTAAATGTGTTTTATTCGTCACAACAGGACTAACTAAATGTGTTTTATTCCTCACAACAGGACTAACTAAATGTGTTTTATTCCTCACAACAGGACTAACTAAATGTGTTTTATTCCTCACAACAGGACTAACTAAATGTGTTTTATTGCTCACAACAGGACTAACTAAATGTGTTTTATTCCTCACAACAGGACTAACTGAATGTGTTTTATTCCTCACAACAGGACTAACTAAATGTGTTTTATTCCTCACAACAGGACTAACTAAATGTGTTTTATTCGTCACAACAGGACTAACTAAATGTGTTTTATTCCTCACAACAGGACTAACTAAATGTTTTATTCCTCACAACAGGACTAACTAAATGTGTTTTATTCCTCACAACAGGACTAACTAAATGCAGAGAGGAAGAAAATAGAGAAATAATAGAACAGTAAAACGTGTAATTATAGATACACAACGAGTGACGATAACTTGGCACTGAGTTCTCAAAACATTAGGAACATCTGCTCTTTCCATGACAGAGGGTAGTGCGTATGGCCCAGCACATCACTGGGGGCCAAGCTTCCTGCCATCCAGGACCTCTATACCAAGCTTCCTGCCATCCAGGAATACTATACAAAGCTTCCTGCCATCCAGGACCTCTATACCAGGCGGTGTCAGAGGAAAGCCCAAAAAATTGTCAGAGACTCCAGACATCCAAGTCATAGACTGTTCTCTCTGCTTCCGCACGGCAAGCGGTAACGGAGGGTAAAGTCCAGGACCAAAAGGCTCCTGAACAGCTTCTACCCCCAAGCCATAAGACTGCTGAACAATTAATCAAATGGCCACCGGACTATTTACATTGACCTCCCCCCTCCATTTGTTTTGTACACTGTTGGTTAAGGGCTTGTAAGTAAACATTTCACGGCAAGGTCTACACTTGTTGTATTCGGTGCATGTGACCATTTTTTATTTTTTTGACAGACTGACCAGGTGATTACAGGTGAAAGCTATGATTCCTTATTGATGTCACTTGTTAAATCCACTTAAATCAGTATAGATGAAGGGGAGGAGACACGTTAAATAACGATTTTTAAGCCTTGAGATAATTGAGACATGGATTGTGTATGTGTGCCATTCAGAGGGTGAAGGGGCAAGACAAAAGATTTAAGTGCCTTTGAACGGGGTATGGTAGTAGGTGCCAGACACACCGGTTTGAGTCAAGAACTGCAACGCTGCTGGGTTTTTCATGCTCAACAGTTTCCCATGTGTACCAAGAATGGTCCACCACCCAAAGGACATCCAGCCAACTTGACACAACTGTGGGAAGCATTGGAGTCAACATGGGCCAGGATCCCTGTGGAATACTTTTGACACCCTTGTAGAGTCCATTTCCTAACGAATTGATGCTATTCTGAGGGCAAAAGGGAATGCAACTCAATATTAGGAAGGTGTTCCTAATGTTTTGTACACTCAGTGTACAAAGGGTACCAGTGCTGAGTCAATGTGCAGGGGTACGAGGTACGAGGTAATTGAGGTAGATGTACGTATAACTAGGAATAAACGGTAGCAGCAGCAGTGATGAGTCAAAGTTGGTGCAAAAGGGTCAATGCAGATAGTCCAGGTAGCTATTTGGTAACTATTTAGCAGTCTTATGGCTTAGGGGTAGAAGTTGTTCACGGTCCTGCTGGTTCCAGACTTGGTGCGTCGGTACCGCTTGCCATGTGGTGGCAGAGAGAACAGTCTATGACAATTTTTAGAGCCTTCCTCTGGTATCGAGGTCCTGGATGGCATGGAGTACAGCCCCTGTGATGTACTGGGCCGTAAACACTATCCTCTGTAGCGCGTACGGCAGTCAAATGCCAGGCGGTTTGCCATACCAGGCAGTTTCCATACCAGGCGGTTTCCATACCAGGCGGATTCCATACCAGGTGGTTTGCCATACCAGGCGGTTTGCCATACCAGGCGGTTTCCATACCAGGCGGTTTCCATACCAGGCGGTGTTGCAGCCAGTCCAGTGGCACCATTTACAGCATCTTTAGAACTGTTTGAGGATCTGAGGGCCCATGCCAAGTCTTTTCAGCCTCCTGAGAGTGAATAGGCGTTGTCGTGCCCTCTCCACGACTGTTGGTGTGTTTGGACCATGATAGATCCTTAGGGAGTTGGACATCGACCCCCCCCTCCACTACAGCCCCGTTGGTGCTCGTCCCTCCATTTCCTGTAGTCCAGGATCAGCTCATTTGTCTTGCTAATGTTGATTGAGAGGTTGTTGTCCTGACTCCACACTGTCAGGTCACTGACATCCTCCTTATAGGTTGTGTCATCGTTGTCGGTGATCAGGCCTACCGCCGTCTTGTCTTGTCGGCAAACGTAATGATGGTGTTTGAGTGGTGCGTGGCCACACAGTCGTGGGTGAACAGGAAGCACGGGAGGGGACTAAGCACACACCCCTGAGGGGCCCCACGTGTTGAGGGTCTCCATGGAACTCAGTGCGGATGTTGCCTGTAATCCATGGCTTCTGGTTGGGAAATGTACGTACTGTCACTTTGGGGATGGCACCGTCGATGCACTTATTAATGAAACTGGTGACTGATGTGGTAAACTCTTCAATACCATCAGATAAGTCCCGCAACACATTCCATAGTCTGTGCTTGCAAAACAGTCAGATTTGCCAAATGGAGGGTGAGGGAGAGCTTTGTATGTGTCTCTGTATGTGTGTGGAGTAAAGGTGTGAATGAAACAATGGTGACAGACAGAGGGCAACATCTAGGGATGTTGTATTGTGTGTGTTGACGTGGCAATACCCTGCAGCCTTGTGTGTGTGTGTGTGTGTGTGTGTGTGTGTGTGTGTGTGTGTGTGTGTGTGTGTTAGCTGCAACCCGACCCTTCATTCTGGGGCTGGGCTGCACCTAGTTCTCTCTCTGGTTTCTATTATGGTGTTAGTCAGTCAGGGCAGACCTGGGCCCTCAGGGCTTAGGGGTGAGGGACACATGAAAACAAGCAACCTTTGTCACAAAACCCTGTAACGTGGAAACGAGGGTAATATTTCCCTCCCTAGTCAGTTCAGCAGCAAAACCATGAAAATGTAGACTTGTTGAATTGTAAAACAAACTGCTCTGTGTTGTTGACTGGAGTTCAGACGACAGGCAGCGGGGGCCATTTTCTCCTTCTCAAAACAAAGAGCCTTTATCCTGTCAGTAAGACGGCTGTGAGCTGGAAGCCTGCTACTGCTGTGGGCTGGAAGCCTGCTACTGCTGTGGGCTGGAAGCCTGCTACTGCTGTGGGCTGGAAGCCTGCTACTGCTGTGGGCTGGAAGCCTGCTACTGCCCGTCTCTCTCCCTCTGTCGTGTTCCCTGCTGCAGTTACTCTCCTGTTAGCTGTCCCTGTCTGTCTGCATGAGCTCCACGACTACAGCTTTAGCCCCACGACTACAGCGCCACGACTACAGCTTTAGCCCCACGACTACAGCGCCACGACTACAGCTTTAGCGCCTCGACTACAGCGCCACGACTACAGCTTTAGCCCCACGACTACAGCGCCACGACTACAGCTTTAGCGCCTCGACTACAGCTTTAGCCCCATGACTACAGCTTTAGCCCCACGACTACAGCTTTAGCCCCACGACTACAGCGCCACGACTACAGCTTTAGCCCCACGACTACAGCTTTAGACCCACGACTACAGCACCACGACTACAGCTTTAGCGCCTCGACTACAGCTTTAGCCCCATGACTACAGCTTTAGCCCCACAACTACAGCTTTAGCCTCATGACTACAGCGCCACGACTACAGCTTTAGCCCCACGACTACAGCGCCACAACTACAGCTTTAGCCCCACGACTACAGCTTTAGACCCACGACTACAGCACCACGACTACAGCTTTAGCGCCTCGACTACAGCTTTAGCCCCATGACTACAGCTTTAGCCCCACAACTACAGCTTTAGCCTCATGACTACAGCGCCACGACTACAGCTTTAGCCCCACGACTACAGCGCCACAACTACAGCTTTAGCCTCATGACTACAGCGCCACGACTACAGCTTTAGCCCCACGACTACAGCGCCACGACTACAGCTTTAGCTCCATGACTACAGCGCCACGACTACAGCTTTAGCCCCACGACTACAGCGCCACGACTTCAGCTTTAGCCCCACGACTACAGCGCCACGACTACAGCTTTAGCCCCACGACTACAGCGCCACGACTACAGCTTTAGCTCCATGACTACAGCGCCACGACTACAGCTTTAGCCCCACGACTACAGCGCCACGACTACAGCTTTAGCTCCATGACTACAGCGCCACGACTACAGCTTTAGCCCCACGACTACAGCGCCACGACTTCAGCTTTAGCTCCATGACTACAGCGCCACGACTTCAGCTTTAGCCTCATGACTACAGCGCCACAACTACAGCTTTAGTGCCACAACTACAGCACCACGACTACAGCACCACGACTACAGCACCACGACTACAGCACCACAACTACAGCACCACGACTACAGCACCACGACTACAGCTTTAGTGCCACGACTACAGCACCACGACTACAGCTTTAGCACCACAACTACAGCCCCACGACTACAGCTTTAGCACCACAACTACAGCGCCACGCCTACAGCTTTAGCACAACAACTACAGCACCATGACTACAGCACCACGACTACAGCACCATGACTACGGCTTTAGTGCCACGACTACAGCTTTAGCACCACAACTACAGCACCACGACTACAGCGCCACGACTACAGCTTTAGCACCACGACTACAGCTTTAGCACCACGACTACAGCGCCACGACTACAGCTTTAGCGCCACGACTACAGCTTTAGCACCACGACTACAGCACCACGACTACAGCTTTAGCACCACGACTACAGCGCCACGACTACAGCTTTAGCACCACAACTACAGCTTTAGCACCACGACTACAGCGCCACGACTACAGCTTTAGCGCCACGACTACAGCTTTAGCGCCACGACTACAGCTTTAGCGCCACGACTACAGCGCCACGACTACAGCTTTAGCACCACGACTACAGCGCCACGACTACAGCTTTAGCGCCACGACTACATGAAACGGAGGGCCGAGTACACCCCCATCCACATCAACAGGTGGAGAGCTTCCAGTTCCTCGGTGTCCACATCACTAAGGAGCTATCATGGTCCACACACACCAACACAGTCGTGAAGAGGGCACGACAACACCCCTTCCCCCGATGCAC
The DNA here is from genome assembly GCF_901001165.1 of Salmo trutta. Taxonomy (NCBI): domain Eukaryota; kingdom Metazoa; phylum Chordata; class Actinopteri; order Salmoniformes; family Salmonidae; genus Salmo; species Salmo trutta. The sequence continues at coordinate 4,839,686 of NC_042972.1, read as the reverse complement.
CAGTCTGGAACCAACAGGACCCTGAACAGCTTCTACCCCCAAGCTATTAGACTGCTAAATAGTTAGTTAAATAGTTAACCAATAACTACCTGGAATGTTTTCATTGACCCTTTTTGCACCAACCTCTTGACTTGTAACTGTTTATTATCTATCCTGTCGCCTAGCCACTTTATCCCTACCTATAAGAACATATCTACCTCATGCATATTGTTCTGTTCTTGAGCTGTTCTTGTCTTCTAATGTTTTGTGTGGACTTCTATTTGTCTCTCATCTTTAGCTCCATGACTTTAGCCGTCTTGGTTGAGCTGTGCTGAGTTGTTGTGTAGCAGTGTGCTCTGGTTTGTGGCTAGATCTCTCTCCTCTCCTGTACTGACAGTAAGGAGTAGGGAGGCCTGTATTGTAGCTGGAACTACTGTTGTTGCTGCTGGGGTCTCCACTAGCAGTGTGTTCTCATGGCTTCCCCCAGCCAACTGGACAGTAGAGAGGAGATGTTCTCTCAGTAGAGAGGAGATGTTCTCATGGCTCCCCCCAGCCAACTGGACAGTAGAGAGGAGATGTTCTCATGGCTTCCCCCAGCCAACTAGACAGTAGAGAGGAGATGTTCTCATGGCTTCCCCCAGCCAACTGGACAGTAGAGAGGAGATGTTCTCATGGCTTCCCCCAGCCTACTGGACAGTAGAGAGCAGATGTTCTCATGGCTTCCCCCAGCCAACTGGACAGTAGAGAGGAAATGTTCTCATGGCTTCCCCCAGCCAACTGGACAGTAGAGAGGAGATGTTCTCATGGCTTCCCCCAGCCAACTGGACAGTAGAGAGGAGATGTTCTTATGGCTTCCCCCAGCCAACTGGACAGTAGAGAGGAGATGTTCTCAAAGCCCTTGCTTGGAAGTGTACTTCGCCAGACTGCCAAGAACCTTGCCCTCATCCAGGCCAAGGTGGCGAGACACGGTAGTGATGACAGCATAGGTCTTGTTGATATCTGCACCAGACGGGATGCTCTTGCCAACTGGGGTTGTTGAACTGAATATAGATGGGCCAACTGGGGTTGTAGAACTGAATATAGATGGGCCAACTGGGGTTGTTGAACTGAATATAGATGGGCCAACTGGGGTTGTTGAACTGAATATAGATGGGCCAACTGGGGTTGTAGAACTGAATATAGATGGGCCAACTGGGGTTGTTGTTGAACTGAATATAGATGGGCCAACTGGGGTTGTTGTTGAACTGAATATAGATGGGCCAACTGGGGTTGTTGTTGAACTGAATATAGATGGGCCAACTGGGGTTGTTGTTGAACTGAATATAGATGGGCCAACTGGGGTTGTTGTTGAACTGAATATAGATGGGCCAACTGGTGTTGTTGAACTGAATATAGATGGGCCAACTGGGGTTGTAGAACTGAATATAGATGGGCCAACTGGTGTTGTTGAACTGAATATAGATGGGCCAACTGGGGTTGTTGAACTGAATATAGATGGGTCAACTGGTGTTGTTGAACTGAATATAGATGGGCCAACTGGGGTTGTTGTTGAACTGAATATAGATGGGTCAACTGGGGTTGTTGAACTGAATATAGATGGGCCAACTGGGGTTGTTGAACTGAATATAGATGGGTCAACTGGTGTTGTTGAACTGAATATAGATGGGCCAACTGGGGTTGTTGTAGAACTGAATATAGATGGGCCAACTGGGGTTGTTGAACTGAATATAGATGGGCCAACTGGGGTTGTTGAACTGAATATAGATGGGCCAACTGGGGTTGTTGAACTGAATATAGATGGGCCAACTGGGGTTGTTGAACTGAATATAGATGGGCCAACTGGGGTTGTTGTTGAACTGAATATAGATGGGCCAACTGGGGTTGTTGTTGAACTGAATATAGATGGGCCAACTGGGGTTGTTGAACTGAATATAGATGGGCCAACTGGGGTTGTTGAACTGAATATAGATGGGCCAACTGGGGTTGTTGTTGAACTGAATATAGATGGGCCAACTGGGGTTGTTGAACTGAATATAGATGGGCCAACTGGGGTTGTTGAACTGAATATAGATGGGCCAACTGGGGTTGTTGAACTGAATATAGATGGGCCAACTGGGGTTGTTGAACTGAATATAGATGGGCCAACTGGGGTTGTTTGAACCTGAATATAGATGGGCCAACTGGGGTTGGTTGAACTGATATAGATGGGCCACTGGGGTTGTTGAACTGAATATAGATGGGCCAACTGGGGGTTGTTGAACTGAATATAGATGGGCCAACTGGGGTTGTAGAACTGAATATAGATGGGTCAACTGGGGTTGTAGAACTGAATATAGATGGTCAACTGGGTTGTTGGAACTGAATAGATGGGGCCAACTGGGGTTGTTGAACTGAATATAGATGGGCCAACTGGGGTTGTTGTTGAACTGAATATAGATGGGCCAACTGGGGTTGTTGTTGAACTGAATATAGATGGGCCAACTGGTGTTGTTGTTGAACTGAATATAGATGGGCCAACTGGTGTTGTTGTTGAACTGAATATAGATGGGCCAACTGGGGTTGTTGAACTGAATATAGATGGGCCAACTGGGGTTGTTGAACTGAATATAGATGGGTCAACTGGGGTTGTAGAACTGAATATAGATGGGCCAACTGGGGTTGTAGAACTGAATATAGATGGGCCAACTGGGGTTGTTGTTGAACTGAATATAGATGGGCCAACTGGGGTTGTTGAACTGAATATAGATGGGCCAACTGGGGTTGTTGAACTGAATATAGATGGGCCAACTGGGGTTGTTGTTGAACTGAATATAGATGGGCCAACTGGGGTTGTTGAACTGAATATAGATGGGCCAACTGGGGTGTTGTGAACTGAATATAGATGGGCCAACTGGGTTGTTGTGAACTGAATATAGATGGGCCAACTGGGGTGTTGTTGAACTGAATATAGATGGCCAACTGGGGTTGTTTGAACTGAATATAGATGGGCCACTGGGGTTGTTGAACTGAATATAGATGGGCCAACTGGGGTTGTAGAACTGAATATAGATGGGCCAACTGGGGTTGTTGAACTGAATATAGATGGGCCAACTGGGTTGTTGAACTGAATATAGATGGGCCAACTGGGGTTGTTGAACTGAATATAGATGGGCAAACTGGGGTGTTGTGAACTGAATATAGATGGGCCAACTGGGGTTGTTGAATCTGAATATAGATGGGCCAACTGGGTTGTTGAACTGAAATATAGATGGGCAACTGGGGTTGTTGGACTGAATATAGATGGTGCAACTGGGGTGTTTGACTGATATAGATGGGCCAACTGGGGTTGTTGAACTGAATATAGATGGCCAACTGGGTTGTTGTTGAACTGAATATAGATGGGCCAACTGGGGTTGTTGAACTGAATATAGATGGGCCAACTGGGGTTGTAGAACTGAATATAGATGGGCCAACTGGGGTTGTAGAACTGAATATAGATGGGCCAACTGGGGTTGTTGTTGAACTGAATATAGATGGGCCAACTGGGGTTGTAGAACTGAATATAGATGGGCCAACTGGGGTTGTTGTTGAACTGAATATAGATGGGCCAACTGGGGTTGTAGAACTGAATATAGATGGGCCAACTGGGGTTGTAGAACTGAATATAGATGGGCCAACTGGGGTTGTTGTTGAACTGAATATAGATGGGCCAACTGGGGTTGTTGTTGAACTGAATATAGATGGGCCAACTGGGGTTGTTGTTGAACTGAATATAGATGGGCCAACTGGGGTTGTTGTTGAACTGAATATAGATGGGTCAACTGGGGTTGTTGAACTGAATATAGATGGGCCAACTGGGGTTGTTGTTGAACTGAATATAGATGGGCCAACTGGGGTTGTAGAACTGAATATAGATGGGTCAACTGGGGTTGTTGTTGAACTGAATATAGATGGGCCAACTGGGGTTGTTGAACTGAATATAGATGGGCCAACTGGGGTTGTTGTTGAACTGAATATAGATGGGCCAACTGGGGTTGTTGTAGAACTGAATATAGATGGGTCAACTGGGGTTGTAGAACTGAATATAGATGGGCCAACTGGGGTTGTTGTTGAACTGAATATAGATGGGTCAACTGGTGTTGTTGAACTGAATATAGATGGGCCAACTGGGGTTGTTGAACTGAATATAGATGGGCCAACTGGGGTTGTTGAACTGAATATAGATGGGTCAACTGGGGTTGTTGAACTGAATATAGATGGGCCAACTGGGGTTGTAGAACTGAATATAGATGGGCCAACTGGGGTTGTTGTTGAACTGAATATAGATGGGCCAACTGGGGTTGTTGAACTGAATATAGATGGGCCAACTGGGGTTGTTGTTGAACTGAATATAGATGGGCCAACTGGGGTTGTTGAACTGAATATAGATGGGTCAACTGGGGTTGTTGAACTGAATATAGATGGGCCAACTGGGGTTGTTGAACTGAATATAGATGGGTCAACTGGGGTTGTTGTTGAACTGAATATAGATGGGCCAACTGGGGTTGTTGAACTGAATATAGATGGGCCAACTGGGGTTGTTGAACTGAATATAGATGGGCCAACTGGGGTTGTTGAACTGAATATAGATGGGCCAACTGGGGTTGTTGTTGAACTGAATATAGATGGGTCAACTGGTGTTGTTGTTGAACTGAATATAGATGGGCCAACTGGGGTTGTTGTTGAACTGAATATAGATGGGCCAACTGGGGTTGTTGTTGAACTGAATATAGATGGGCCAACTGGGGTTGTAGAACTGAATATAGATGGGCCAACTGGGGTTGTTGTTGAACTGAATATAGATGGGCCAACTGGGGTTGTTGAACTGAATATAGATGGGCCAACTGGGGTTGTAGAACTGAATATAGATGGGCCAACTGGGGTTGTTGAACTGAATATAGATGGGCCAACTGGGGTTGTTGAACTGAATATAGATGGGCCAACTGGGGTTGTTGAACTGATTATAGATGGGCCAACTGGGGTTGTTGTTGAACTGAATATAGATGGGCCAACTGGGGTTGTTGAACTGAATATAGATGGGCCAACTGGGGTTGTAGAACTGAATATAGATGGGCCAACTGGGGTTGTAGAACTGAATATAGATGGGCCAACTGGGGTTGTTGAACTGAATATAGATGGGCCAACTGGGGTTGTTGTTGAACTGAATATACAGCATTAGCTCTTTATCAGAGAGGGATTGGAAGGTTCCAGAAGACCATCTAAGTGTAGCTGTTTGGGACCTACAGAGCCCTGTGGTTTGTATGACGCTGGCAGTATAGCAGGAGCAATGTTCATAACCTGTGGTTCTCCCTCTTCTACTCCCCCTGGGTATAGTGTGTGTGTGTGTGTGTGTGTGTGTGTGTGTGTGTGTGTGTGTGTGTGTGTGTGTGTGTGAGAACCTGTGGTTGTGCCTCCCTCCCTCCAGCCTGATTCTTCCCAGATGTTTCCTGTGAGACTGCAAGGTCACACACACACACACACACACAGCGAGAGAGAGAGAGGCTCCACTTACTCAGTGAGTTGAAGCAGAAATATAAACCAAACCCAGCCCATCAACAGTTGTGGGGTTTCTTCTCAAACAAACGACACTGAAACACAATTGTGAGAAAAAGCTCTGGGGTTTTATTGCTCTCTAGGCCATTTTCACACACAAGACACTCTCTTTGCCTCTGAATAAAGTATTCTAGCTAACTAACATTGTTCTCTTATGAAGTGCAGTCCAACCCTATATCTGTCAACAAGAGAGGGTAACAATTCAACAGTCATCTATGAGTGAACAAACATGAACTTGTAAAATGAATCACTTTGCTGTTCTACGAGAGGCGTGATGAATAACTAAACAACTATAAAGTCCAGCGGACTTTCGGGCTTTTCTCAGACTGTCTGGAAAGTAGTTAGTGTAACTAAAGAACTACAAAGCCACGTAGTCACATTAACATATGGGTTAGTACTCTCATAGCATTCTCACATTAACATATGGGTTAGTATTCTGTCTCAACATAGTCACATTAACATATGGGTTAGTATTCTGTCACATTAACATATGGGTTAGTATTCTGTCACATTAACATATGGGTTAGTATTCTGTCACATTAACATATGGGTTAGTATTCTGTCACATTAACATATAGCTTAGTATTCTGTCACATTAACATATGGGTTAGTATTCTGTCACGTTAACATATGGGTTAGTATTCTGTCACGTTAACATATGGGTTAGTATTCTGTCTCAACATAGTCACATTAACATATGGGTTAGTATTCTGTCTCAACATAGTCACATTAACATATGGGTTAGTATTCTGTCACATTAACATATAGGTTAGTATTCTGTCTCAGCGTAGTCACATTAACATATGCGTTAGTATTCTGCTACATTAACATATGGGTTAGTATTCTGCCACATTAACATATGGGTTAGTATTCTGTCACATTAACATATAGGTTAGTATTCTGTCACATTAACATATGGGTTAGTATTCTGTCTCAGCGTAGTCACATTAACATATGCGTTAGTATTCTGCCACATTAACATATGGGTTAGTATTCTGTCACATTAACATATGGGTTAGTATTCTGTCACATTAACATATGGGTTAGTATTCTGTCACATTAACATACGGGTTAGTATTCTGTCACATTAACATATGGGTTAGTATTCTGTCACATTAACATATAGGTTAGTATTCTGTCTCAACATAGTCTCATTAACATATGGGGTAGTATTCTGTCTCAACATAGTCACATTAACATATGGGTTAGTATTCTGTCACATTAACATATGGGTTAGTATTCTGTCTCAGCTTAGTCACATTAACATATGTGTTAGTATTCTGCCACATTAACATATGGGTTAGTATTCTGTCTCGACATAGTTACATTAACATATGGGTTAGTATTCTGTCTCAGCATTGTTCATTAACATATGGGTTAGTACTCTGTCACATTAACATATGGGTTAGTACTCTGTCTCAGCATTGTTCATTAACATATGGGTTAGTATTCTGTCTCATTAACATATGGGTTAGTATTCTGTCTCATTAACATATGGGTTAGTACTCTGTCACATTAACATATGGGTTAGTACTCTGTCACATTAACATATGGGTTAGTACTCTGTCTCATTAGCATATGGTTTAGTACTCTGTCACATTAGCATATGGGTTAGTACTCTGCCACATTAACATATGGGTTAGTATTCTGTCTCAACATAGTTACATTAACATATGGGTCAGTATTCTGTTTCAGCCTAGTCACATTAACATATGGGTCAGTATTCTGTCTCAACATAGTCACATTAACATATGGGTTAGTATTCTGTCTCGACATAGTTACATTAACATATGGGTTAGTATTCTGTCACATTAACATATGGGTTAGTACTCTGTCTCAGCATTGTTCATTAACATATGGGTTAGTACTCTGTCTCAGCATTGTTCATTAACATATGGGTTTGTACTCTGTCTCAGCATTGTTCATTAACATATGGGTTAGTATTCTGTCACATTAACATATGGGTTAGTACTCTGTCTCATTAACATATGGGTTAGTACTCTGTCACATTAACATATGGGTTAGTACTCTGTCTCAGCATTGTTCATTAACATATGGGTTAGTACTCTGTCTCAGCATTGTTCATTAACATATGGGTTTGTACTCTGTCTCAGCATTGTTCATTAACATATGGGTTAGTATTCTGTCACATTAACATATGGGTTAGTATTCTGTCTCAGCATAGTCACATTAACATATGGGTTAGTATTCTGTCTCAAAATAGTCACATTAACATATGGGTTAGTATTCTGTCACATTAACATATAGGTTAGTATTCTGTCTCAGCGTAGTCACATTAACATATGCGTTAGTATTCTGCCACATTAACATATGGGTTAGTATTCTGCCACATTAACATATGGGTTAGTATTCTGTCACATTAACATATGGGTTAGTATTCTGTCACATTAACATATGGGTTAGTATTCTGTCACATTAACATACGGGTTAGTATTCTGTCACATTAACATATGGGTTAGTATTCTGTCACATTAACATATAGGTTAGTATTCTGTCTCAACATTGTCACATTAACATATGGGTTAGTATTCTGTCACATTAACATATAGGTTAGTATTCTGTCACATTAACATATAGGTTAGTATTCTGTCACATTAACATATGGGTTACTATTCTGTCACATTAACAAATGGGTTAGTATTCTGTCTCAACATAGTCACATTAACATATGGGTTAGTATTCTGTCTCAGCATAGTCACATTAACATATGGGTTAGTATTCTGTCACATTAACATATGGGTTAGTATTCTGCCACATTAACATATGGGTTAGTATTCTGTCTCAACATAGTTACATTAACATATGGGTCAGTATTCTGTCTCAGCCTAGTCACATTAACATATGGGTCAGTATTCTGTCTCAACATAGTCACATTAACATATGGGTTAGTATTCTGTCTCGACATAGTGACATTAACATATGGGTTAGTATTCTGTCACATTAACATATGGGTTAGTACTCTGTCTCAGCATTGTTCATTAA
>NC_042972.1:4646133-4823633 GCF_901001165.1 Salmo trutta | reverse complement strand
AGTACTCTACTTAGCTCTACTTACCCTCAGTACTCTACTTAGCTCTACTCTACTTACCCTCAGTACTCTACTTAGCTCTACTTACCCTCAGTACTCTACTTAGCTCTACTTACCCTCAGTACTCTACTTAGCTCTGCTCTACTTACCCTCAGTACTCTACTTAGCTCTACTTACCCTCAGTACTCTACTTAGCTCTACTTACCCTCAGTACTCTACTTAGCTCTACTTAACCTCAGTACTCTACTTAGCTCTACTTACCCTCAGTACTCTACTTAACTCTGCTCTACTTACCCTCAGTACTCTACTTAGCTCTACTTACCCTCAGTACTCTACTTAACTCTACTTACCCTCAGTACTCTACTTAACTCTACTTACCCTCAGTACTCTACTTAGCTCTGCTCTACTTACCCTCAGTACTCTACTTAGCTCTACTTACCCTCAGTACTCTACTTAGCTCTACTTACCCTCAGTACTCTACTTAGCTCTACTTACCCTCAGTACTCTACTTAGCTCTACTTACCCTCAGTACTCTACTTAGCTCTGCTCTACTTACCCTCAGTACTCTACTTAGCTCTACTTACCCTCAGTACTCTACTTAGCTCTACTTACCCTCAGTACTCTACTTAGCTCTACTTACCCTCAGTACTCTACTTAACTCTGCTCTACTTACCCTCAGTACTCTACTTAGCTCTACTTACCCTCAGTACTCTACTTAACTCTACTTACCCTCAGTACTCTACTTAACTCTACTTACCCTCAGTACTCTACTTAGCTCTGCTCTACTTACCCTCAGTACTCTACTTAGCTCTACTTACCCTCAGTACTCTACTTAGCTCTACTTACCCTCAGTACTCTACTTAGCTCTACTTACTCTCAGTACTCTACTTAGCTCTACTTACCCTCAGTACTCTACTTAGCTCTACTTACCCTCAGTACTCTACTTAACTCTACTTACCCTCAGTACTCTACTTAGCTCTACTTACTCTCAGTACTCTACTTAGCTCTACTTACCCTCAGTACTCTACTTAGCTCTGCTCTACTTACCCTCAGTACTCTACTTAGCTCTACTTACCCTCAGTACTCTACTTAGCTCTGCTCTACTTACCCTCAGTACTCTACTTAGCTCTACTTACTCTCAGTACTCTACTTAGCTCTACTCTACTTACCCTCAGTACTCTACTTAGCTCTGCTCTACTTACCCTCAGTACTCTACTTAGCTCTACTTACCCTCAGTACTCTACTTAGCTCTACTTACCCTCAGTACTCTACTTAGCTCTACTTACCCTCAGTACTCTACTTAACTCTACTTACCCTCAGTACTCTACTTAACTCTACTTACCCTCAGTACTCTACTTAGCTCTGCTCTACTTACCCTCAGTACTCTACTTAGCTCTACTTACCCTCAGTACTCTACTTAGCTCTACTTACCCTCAGTACTCTACTTAGCTCTACTTACTCTCAGTACTCTACTTAGCTCTACTTACCCTCAGTACTCTACTTAGCTCTACTTACCCTCAGTACTCTACTTAACTCTACTTACCCTCAGTACTCTACTTAGCTCTACTTACTCTCAGTACTCTACTTAGCTCTACTTACCCTCAGTACTCTACTTAGCTCTGCTCTACTTACCCTCAGTACTCTACTTAGCTCTACTTACCCTCAGTACTCTACTTAGCTCTGCTCTACTTACCCTCAGTACTCTACTTAGCTCTACTTACTCTCAGTACTCTACTTAGCTCTACTCTACTTACCCTCAGTACTCTACTTAGCTCTGCTCTACTTACCCTCAGTACTCTACTTAGCTCTACTTACCCTCAGTACTCTACTTAGCTCTACTTACCCTCAGTACTCTACTTAGCTCTACTTACCCTCAGTACTCTACTTAGCTCTACTTACCCTCAGTACTCTACTTAGCTCTACTTACCCTCAGTACTCTACTTAGCTCTACTTACCCTCAGTACTCTACTTAGCTCTACTTACCCTCAGTACTCTACTTAGCTCTACTTACCCTCAGTACTCTACTTAACTCTGCTCTACTTACCCTCAGTACTCTACTTAACTCTGCTCTACTTACCCTCAGTACTCTACTTAGCTCTACTTACCCTCAGTACTCTACTTAACTCTGCTCTACTTACCCTCAGTACTCTACTTAGCTCTACTTACTCTCAGTACTCTACTTAACTCTGCTCTACTTACCCTCAGTACTCTACTTAACTCTACTTACCCTCAGTACTCTACTTAGCTCTACTTACCCTCAGTACTCTACTTAGCTCTACTTACCCTCAGTACTCTACTTAACTCTGCTCTACTTAGTCTCAGTACTCTACTTAGCTCTACTTACCCTCAGTACTCTACTTAGCTCTGCTCTACTTACCCTCAGTACTCTACTTAGCTCTACTTACCCTCAGTACTCTACTTAGCTCTACTTACCCTCAGTACTCTACTTAGCTCTACTCTACTTACCCTCAGTACTCTACTTAGCTCTACTTACCCTCAGTACTCTACTTAGCTCTACTTACCCTCAGTACTCTACTTAGCTCTGCTCTACTTACCCTCAGTACTCTACTTAGCTCTACTTACCCTCAGTACTCTACTTAGCTCTACTTACCCTCAGTACTCTACTTAGCTCTACTTACCCTCAGTACTCTACTTAGCTCTACTTACCCTCAGTACTCTACTTAGCTCTACTTACCCTCAGTACTCTACTTAGCTCTACTTACCCTCAGTACTCTACTTAGCTCTACTTACCCTCAGTACTCTACTTAGCTCTACTTACCCTCAGTACTCTACTTAGCTCTACTTACCCTCAGTTCTCTACTTAGCTCTACTTACTCTCAGTACTCTACTTAGCTCTACTTACCCTCAGTACTCTACTTAGCTCTACTTACCCTCAGTACTCTACTTAGCTCTACTCTACTTACTCTCAGTACTCTACTTAGCTCTACTTACCCTCAGTACTCTACTTAGCTCTACTCTACTTACCCTCAGTACTCTACTTAGCTCTACTTACCCTCAGTACTCTACTTAGCTCTACTTACCCTCAGTACTCTACTTAGCTCTACTTACCCTCAGTACTCTACTTAGCTCTACTTACCCTCAGTACTCTACTTAGCTCTGCTCTACTTACCCTCAGTACTCTAGTTAGCTCTACTCTACTTACTCTCAGTACTCTACTTAGCTCTACTTACCCTCAGTACTCTACTTAGCTCTACTTACCCTCAGTACTCTACTTAGCTCTACTTACCCTCAGTACTCTACTTAGATCTGCTCTACTTACTCTCAGTACTCTACTTAGCTCTACTTACCCTCAGTACTCTACTTAGCTCTACTCTACTTACCCTCAGTACTCTACTTAGCTCTACTTACCCTCAGTACTCTACTTAGCTCTACTCGACTTACCCTCAGTACTCTACTTAGCTCTACTTACCCTCAGTACTCTACTTAGCTCTACTCTACTTACCCTCAGTACTCTACTTAGCTCTACTTACCCTCAGTACTCTACTTAGCTCTACTTACCCTCAGTACTCTACTTAGCTCTGCTCTACTTACCCTCAGTACTCTACTTAGCTCTACTTACCCTCAGTACTCTACTTAGCTCTACTTACCCTCAGTACTCTACTTAGCTCTACTTAACCTCAGTACTCTACTTAGCTCTACTTACCCTCAGTACTCTACTTAGCTCTACTTACCCTCAGTACTCTACTTAACTCTACTTACCCTCAGTACTCTACTTAACTCTACTTACCCTCAGTACTCTACTTAGCTCTGCTCTACTTACCCTCAGTACTCTACTTAGCTCTACTTACCCTCAGTACTCTACTTAGCTCTACTTACCCTCAGTACTCTACTTAGCTCTACTTACCCTCAGTACTCTACTTAGCTCTACTTACCCTCAGTACTCTACTTAGCTCTGCTCTACTTACCCTCAGTACTCTACTTAGCTCTACTTACCCTCAGTACTCTACTTAGCTCTACTTACCCTCAGTACTCTACTTAGCTCTACTTACCCTCAGTACTCTACTTAGCTCTACTTACCCTCAGTACTCTACTTAACTCTGCTCTACTTACCCTCAGTACTCTACTTAGCTCTACTTACCCTCAGTACTCTACTTAACTCTACTTACCCTCAGTACTCTACTTAACTCTACTTACCCTCAGTACTCTACTTAGCTCTGCTCTACTTACCCTCAGTACTCTACTTAGCTCTACTTACCCTCAGTACTCTACTTAGCTCTACTTACCCTCAGTACTCTACTTAGCTCTACTTACTCTCAGTACTCTACTTAGCTCTACTTACCCTCAGTACTCTACTTAGCTCTACTTACCCTCAGTACTCTACTTAACTCTACTTACCCTCAGTACTCTACTTAGCTCTACTTACTCTCAGTACTCTACTTAGCTCTACTTACCCTCAGTACTCTACTTAGCTCTGCTCTACTTACCCTCAGTACTCTACTTAGCTCTACTTACCCTCAGTACTCTACTTAGCTCTGCTCTACTTACCCTCAGTACTCTACTTAGCTCTACTTACTCTCAGTACTCTACTTAGCTCTACTCTACTTACCCTCAGTACTCTACTTAGCTCTGCTCTACTTACCCTCAGTACTCTACTTAGCTCTACTTACCCTCAGTACTCTACTTAGCTCTACTTACCCTCAGTACTCTACTTAGCTCTACTTACTCTCAGTACTCTACTTAGCTCTACTTACCCTCAGTACTCTACTTAGCTCTACTTACCCTCAGTACTCTACTTAGCTCTACTTACCCTCAGTACTCTACTTAGCTCTACTTACCCTCAGTACTCTACTTAGCTCTACTTACCCTCAGTACTCTACTTAGCTCTACTTACCCTCAGTACTCCTACTTAACGTCTGCTCTACTTACCCTCATTACTCTACTTAACTCTGCTCTACTTACCCTCAGTACTCTACTTAGCTCTACTTACCCTCAGTACTCTACTTACTCTGCTCTACTTACCTCAGTAATCTACTTAGCTCTACTTACTCTCAGTACTCTACTTAACTCTGCTCTACTTACCCTCAGTACTCTACTTACTCTCTTACCCTCAGTACTCTACTTAGCTCTACTTACCCTCAGTACTCTACTTAGCTCTACTTACCCTCAGTACTCTACTAACTCTGCTCGACTAGTCTCATGTACTCTACTGAGCTCTACTTACCATCAGTACTCTACTTAGCTCTGCTCTACTTACCCTCAGTACTCACTTAGCCTACGTACCTCTACCTACTAGCTCTACTTACCCTCAGGACTCTACTTAGCTCTACTACCCTACATACTCCTACATTAGCCTAGCTCTACTTACCCTCAGGGTACTCTACTTAGCTCTACTTACCCTCAGTACTCTACTTAGCTCTACTCTACTTACCCGTCAGTACTCTACTTAGCTCTACTTACCCTCAGTACTCTACTTAGCCTACTTACCCTCAGTACTCTACTTGCTCTGCTCTACTACCCTCAGTACTCTACTTAGCTCTACTTACCCGCAGTAACTTCTACTAGCTCTACTTACCCTCAGTACTATCTACTTAGCTCTACTTACCCTCAGTACTCTACTTAGCTCTACTTACCCTCAGTACTCTACTTAGCTCTACTTACCCTCAGTACTCCTACTTAGCTCTACTTACCCTCAGTACTCTACTTAGCTCTACTTACCCTCAGTACTCTACTTAGCTCTACTTACCCTCAGTACTCTACTTAGCTCTACTTACCCTCAGTACTCTACTTAGCTCTACTTACGTACCTCAGTACTCTACTTAGCTCTACTTACCCTCAGTACTCTACTTAGCTCTACTTACCCTCAGTACTCTACTTAGCTCTACTTACCCTCAGTACTCTACTTAGCTCTACTTACCCTCAGTACTCTACTTAGCTCTACTGTCTCTTACTCTACTTAACTCTACTTACCCTCAGTACTCTACTTAGCTCTACTTACCCTCAGTACTCTACTTAGCTCTACTCTACTTACCCTCAGTACTCTACTTAGCTCTACTTACCCTCAGTACTCTACTTAACTCTACTTACTCTCAGTACTGTACTTAACTCTATTAATCCAAACTGGGAGGTTATTTTAATGTAGTGCTAAACATTGACAACAACAAACCCCAGTTTTTGGAAATCTTTTCATGGACAGGCTATGGTCTGTATTTGAGCCTCTAGGTGGAACAAATAAGGTGGAACAAACAGAATGCATTATTTTGAGCGCAAGTGAAGTCTCCTCCACCAAACTGAAGCTAGTTGGTGGCTGTTGACTCGTGCCTGTAGGGCATAGGGTGCCTGTAGGGACCTAGCCTAAAGACAGAGGAAGCATGCTGGGGAGGTGTACTGAGGGAGAAGGCTGAGAGTGTAGACCAGGCCAGTTTACTACTGGTAGAAATACCCTGGAAACTGCAGAAAGTAGGAGAGAGCGGGAGAGAGGAAGGAAGCAGTGCAGTTCATTCTCTCATTGCTAGTGTCACATGTATATACTACCTCTCTCTCTCTCTAAACCCCCCTCTCTCTCTCGCTTTCTCTCTCTCTAAACCCCCCCCTCTCTCTCTACACCCTTCTCTCTCTCTACACCCTTCTCTCTCTCTACACTCTCTCTCTAAACCCCCCTCTCTCTCTCTCTCTCTACACCCTCCTCTCTCTCTACTCTCTCTCTCTACTCTCTCTACACTCTCCTCTCTCTCTCTCTCTTTACACCCTCCTCTCCCTCTCTCTCTCTCTTTACACCCTCCTCTCTCTCCCTCTCTCTCTCTACACCCTCCTCTCTCTCCCTCTCTCTCTCTACACCCTCCTCTCTCTCCCTCTCTCTCTCTACACCCTCCTCTCTCTCCCTCTCTCTCTCTCTCTCTACACACCCTCCTCTCTCTCCCTCTCTCTCCCTCTCTCCCTCTCTCTCTCTCTCTCTCTCTCTCTCTCTCCCTCTCTCTCTCTCCCTCTCTCTCTCTCTCTCTCTCCACCCTACCCTCAGCTGACCAGATTTGTTATGGTGTGAAATAAAGACGTGTGTGTTGGCTGGGGGCAAGTGGTAAGAGGTAACAGTGGACTGACTGCAGATGCTTTCCTCAACACTCTGGAGTCCTAGTTGTTTTGTTGCCTTGTGGAAGAATAGACCTCTTAATTTAGTCACATGTAGCTGTCTGCTAATGGGTCTGTCGTAACATGTATCAATAGGGCTCATTGTTTTCCAATGTGAACGGTGTTTTCCCTTGTTTTTCCCCAATGTTAACGTTCCCTTGTATTGTTGTGGTGCTGTTCTGAAATATAGCTGAAGTGGTGTGTGTTAAAGCAGGGGTTTTTAAACCTCTCCTCGGGGGAACCCCCCCCCCCATCCGTTTCATGTATTTAATATATTCCACAGCTAGCACACCTGATTTTAACTTGTCAACTAATTAATCAAACCCTTGACTACGTGATTCAGGTGAGTTAGTTCAGGGCTACGACAACATAGTGAAACATCAGGGGGTCCCAGAGGAGAGGTTTTAAAAGCACTGTAATAAAGTAGAGTTGAACATGACCTTGACCTGGTGCAGTATGGGAGTGTTTTAATTAGATATATATATTTTTTTATGAAACCTTTATTTAACTAGGCAAGTCAGTTAAGAACAAATTCTTATTTACGATAATGGCCTACACCGGCCAAACCCGGACGACGCTGTGCCACGTTGTGCCCCAACTTATGGGACTCCCAATCACGGCCGGTTGTGATACAGCCTGGGTTCGAACCAGGGTGTCTGTAGTGACGCCTCAAGCACTGAGATGCAGTGCCTTAGACCGCTGCGCCACTCGGGAGCCCAAAAGAGAGTGTGGAAGTTAATCTGTGGGTATTTGAGCTGGGCAGCCCCTAACTGGGCCTCTTGTCTAAAGGCAGTGGCCAGGAGGAGACTGCTACGCAAGATGGGGCTGGGACACAGACTGCCTGACAGACTGCCTGACAGACTGCCTGACAGACTGCCTGACACAGACTGCCTGACAGACTGCCTGACACAGACTGCCTGACAGACTGCCTGACAGACTGCCTGACACAGACTGCCTGACACAGACTGCCTGACACAGACTGCCTGACAGACTGCCTGACACAGACTGCCTGACACAGACTGCCTGACAGACTGCCTGACAGACTGCCTGACACAGACTGCCTGACACAGACTGCCTGACAGACTGCCTGACAGACTGCCTGACAGACTGCCTGACACAGACTGCCTGACACAGACTGCCTGACAGGCTGCCTGACAGGCTGCCTGACAGACTGCCTGACAGACTGCCTGACAGACTGCCTGACACAGACTGCCTGACACAGACTGCCTGACACAGACTGCCTGACACAGACTGCCTGACACAGACTGCCTGACACAGACTGCCTGACTCTTTGGCTTGTACTGGGAAACACACCACTATAGTGACACTGACATAACGCAGGAAATAGTCAGTTATCAGCTAGGACATGCTGTAACATGACGACTTGCTGTAACGTGACGACTTGCTGTAACGTGACGACTTGCTGTAACGTGACGACTTGCTGTAACGTGACGACTTGCTGTAACGTGACGACTTGCTGTAACGTGACGACTTGCTGTAACGTGACGACTTGCTGTAACGTGACGACTTCCTGTAACATTCCTGTAACGTGACGACTTCCTGTAACGTGACGACTTCCTGTAACGTGACGACTTGCTGTAACGTGACGACTTGCTGTAACGTGACGACTTGCTGTAACGTGACGACTTGCTGTAACGTGACGACTTCCTGTAACGTGACGACTTCCTGTAACATTCCTGTAACGTGACGACTTCCTGTAACGTGACGACTTGCTGTAACGTGACGACTTCCTGTAACGTGACGACTTGCTGTAACGTGACGACTTGCTGTAACGTGACGACTTCCTGTAACGTGACGACTTGCTGTAACGTGACGACTTGCTGTAACGTGACGACTTGCTGTAACGTGACGACTTGCTGTAACGTGACGACTTGCTGTAACGTGACGACTTGCTGTAACGTGACGACTTGCTGTAACGTGACGACTTGCTGTAACGTGACGACTTGCTGTAACGTGACGACTTCCTGTAACGTGACGACTTCCTGTAACATGACGACATGCTGTAACATGACTTTCAGTGCTGCAGAAATGTTTTGGTACCCTTCCCCAGATCTGTGCCTCGACTCAATCCTGTCTCGGAGCTCTACGGACAATTCCTTCGACCTCATGGCTTGGTTTTTGCTCTGACATGCACTGTCAACTGTGGGACCTTACATAGACAGACGCATTACTTTCCAAATTATGTCCAATCAATTGAATTTACCACAGCAAATATTTCTAAAAACCAGTTTTTGCTTTGTCATTATGGGGTATTGTGTGTACATAGATTAGGAAAATGCAACAATTTCAAAGATTTGACTGAGTTACAGTTCATACTGTACCAGTCAAACGTTTGGACACACCTTCTCATTTCAGGGTTTTTCTTTATTTGTACTATTTTCTACATTGTAGAATAATAGTTAACACATCAACACTATGAAATAACACATATGGAATCATATAGTAACCGAAAAAAGTGTTAAACAAATCAAAATACACTGCTCAAAAAAATAAAGGGAACACTTAAACAACACAATGTAACTCCAAGTCAATCACACTTCTGTGAAATCAAACTGTCCACTTAGGAAGCAACACTGATTGACAATAAATTTCACATGCTGTTGTGCAAATGGAATAGACAACAGGTGGAAATTATAGGCAATTAGCAAGACACCCCAATAAAGGAGTGGTTCTGCAGGTGGGGACCACAGACCACTTCTCAGTTCCTATGCTTCCTGGCTGATGTTTTGGTCACTTTTGAATGCTGGTGGTGCTTTCACTCTAGTGGTAGCATGAGACGGAGTCTACAGCCCACACAAGTGGCTCAGGTAGTGCAGCTCATCCAGGATGGCACATCAATGCGAGCTGTGGCAAGAAGGTTTGCTGTGTCTGTCAGCGTAGTGTCCAGAGCATGGAGGCGCTACCAGGAGACAGGCCAGTACATCAGGAGACGTGGAGGAGGCCGTAGGAGGGCAACAACCCAGCAGCAGGACCGCTACCTCCGCCTTTGTGCAAGGAGGAGCAGGAGAAGCACTGCCAGAGCCCTGCAAAATGACCTCCAGCAGGCCACAAATGTGCATGTGTCTGCTCAAACGGTCAGAAACAGACTCCATGAGGGTGGTATGAGGGCCCGACGTCCACAGGTGGGGGTTGTGCTTACAGCCCAACACCGTGCAGGACGTTTGGCATTTCCCAGAGAACACCAAGATTGGCAAATTCGCCACTGGCGCCCTGTGCTCATCACAGATGAAAGCAGGTTCACACTGAGCACGTGACAGACGTGACAGAGTCTGGAGACGCCATGGAGAACGTTCTGCTGCCTGCAACATCCTCCAGCATGACCGGTTTGGCGGTGGGTCAGTCATGGTGTGGGGTGGCATTTCTTTGGGGGGCCGCACAGCCCTCCATGTGCTCGCCAGAGGTAGCCTGACTGCCATTAGGTACCGAGATGAGATCCTCAGACCCCTTGTGAGACCATATGCTGGTGCGGTTGGCCCTGGGTTCCTCCTAATGCAAGACAATGCTAGACCTCATGTGGCTGGAGTGTGTCAGCAGTTCCTGCAAGAGGAAGGCATTGATGCTATGGACTGGCCCGCCCGTTCCCCAGACCTGATTCCAATTGAGCACATCTGGGACATCATGTCTCGCTCCATCCACCAACACCACGTTGCACCACAGACTGTACAAGAGTTGGCGGATGCTTTAGTCCAGGTCTGGGAGGAGATCCCTCAGGAGACCATCCGCCACCTCATCAGGAGCATGCCCAGGTGTTGTAGGGAGGTCATACAGGCACGTGGAGGCCACACACACTACTGAGCCTCATTTTGACTTGTTTTAAGGGCATTACATCAAAGTTGGATAAGCCTGTAGTGTGGTTTTCCACTTTAATTTTGAGTGTGACTCCAAATCCAGACCTCCATGGGTTGATAAATTGGATTTCCATTGATTATTTTTGTGTGATTTTGTTGTCAGCACATTCAACTATGTAAAGAAAAAAGTATTTCATAAGATTATTTCTTTCATTCAGATCTAGGATGTGTTGTTTAAGTGTTCCCTTTATTTTTTTGAGCAGTATATATTTTAGATTCTTCAAAGTTGCCACCCTTTGCCTTGATGACAGCTTTGCAGACTCTTGGAATTCTCTCAACCAGTTTCATGAGTAATGTTTTGCCAACAGTCTTGAAGGAGTTCCCACATATGCTGAGCACTTGTTGGCTGCGTTTCCTTCACTCTGCGGTCCAACTCATCCCAAACCATCATATATTTGTTCAGTGTACATACACTGTGTACAAAAGATTAGCAACACCTGCTCTTTCCATGACAGACTGGCCAGGTGAATCCAGGTGAAAAGCTATGATCCCTTATTGATGTCACTTGTTAAATTCCCTTCAAATCAATGTAGATGAAGGGGAGGAGACATGTTAAAGAAGGATATTTAAGCCTTGATACAATTGACACATGGATTGTTTGTGTGCCATTCAGAGGGTGGATGGGCAAGCCAAAAGATGTAAGTGCCTTTGAACTGGGTATGGTAGTAGGTGCCAGACGCACCGGTTTGTGTCAAGAACTGCACCGCTGCTGGGATTTTCCACATTGAACAGTTTCCTGTGTGTATCAAGAATGGTGTTTTTTTTATTTAATTTTTTTAGGGCATAAAAAAAACGAATGGTGTGTTTGACTCCCTCCCACTATGCCAAGCCCTCTGTATTAATAGCTGTGCTGCTGTGACTACCTGGGGCCCATAGCTGTGCTGCTGTGACTACCTGGGGCCCATAGCTGTGCTCCATGGCCCTCCCCCTGTTCTCCTTCTTGTTCTCCTTCTTTTCCTCCTCGTACAATCCCCTCTTGTTCTTCTGGGTCCTGTTCACCAGGCACCAAACAGAAGAAAAACCTCACAGGGAGGGGACAACCTGAGCTCGTTCAATAAGAAGTGAAAAAATGTTTTCCGTTGCCCTATTGAATTACCTTTTTCTTCTTCGTCTGTCTTAGAGGGGTTGGAATAAAACAGAAGATAACTTTTATTGTCCAATGGAAAATGATCTTCTTTTTCCTACTCTCTACAGAGGCAAACCTTCCAACGGAAACTATCGTAGTTCCAAGGACCCAAGGGACCGCAGCCGCAGCCCCATAGAGAGAGCCGCCGCCCCCTCCATGGGTCTCCATGGAAACCACCACCTGTACGCCCCCCACCACCACATGCCCAGCCTGGCCATGGACCAGCCTCTCGCCCTGACTAAAAACAACATGGACGCCGCCCGCACTCTCGCCATCTCGCCCACCGTCAGTCCTGTGGAACGCCAGCAGGTAGAGAGAGAGAGAGACACACACACACACACACACACACACACACACACACACACACACACACACACACACACACACACACACACACACACAGTCTTTCAAAGCTCAGAACATGCAGGTAAAAAGTTGTCTTCAAACCACGTGTGTGTGTGTGTGTGTGTGTGTGTGTGTGTGTGTGTTTAGAATCGTCCGTCAGTGATAACGTGCGCTCCGGCCAACAACCGTAACTGTAACCTGTCTCACAACGGCTGTTCCAACAACCTGCCTAACAACTACAGCAGGAGACCAGCCAGCAACTGTAAGTACTATACTATGATATATGATACACATTATATGTACATGTATGCTGTAAGTAGCATACTATAGTTCCATACTACTACCAGTACAGAACCACAAGATCTTGCCAACAACAGATGGTCGCCTCGCTTCAAGTCCTTAGGAAACTATGCAGTATTTCTTTTTTTTTTATGTATTATTTCTTACATTGTTACCCCAAGGAAATCTTAAGTCTTATTACATACAGCCGGGAAGAACTATTGGATATAAGAGCGACGTCAACTTACCAACATTACGACCAGGAATACGACTTTCCCAACGCGGATCGTCTGTTTGGCCCACCACCCAGGACAATGGATCGGATCCCAGCCGGCGACCCAAAACAACGGCGCTGCAGAAGAGGCAGACTGAGCGGTCTTCTGGTCAGGCTCTGTAGACGGGCACACCACCCACCGCTTCCGAGTATACTACTCGCCAATGTCCAGTCTCTGGACAACAAGGTAGACGAAATTAGAGCAAGGGTTGCCTTCCAGAGAGACATCAGAGATTGTAACATTCTCCGTTTCAAGGAAACATGGCTCACTCGGGATATGTTGTCAGTCGGTTCAGCCACCGCGCTTCTTCATGCGTCGACAGAGATGAACACCTCTCTGGGAAGAAGAAGGGCGGGGGTGTATGCTTTATGATTAACGACTCATGGTGTAATCACAATAACATGTTATAGATTAACATCTCGTGAATGCAACCGCATTGCCAGATTTAAAAATAACTTTACTGGGAAATCACACTTTGCAATAAACGAGGTGGTATGCTCAGAAAAATAGGCTAGGCGATACAGATTAGCGCCATCTTGGAACCATCTAAAATCAAATATACTATTGTAAATATTCCCTTACCTTTGATTATCTTCATCAGAAGGCACTTCCAGGAATCCCAGGTCCACAACAAATGTAGTTTTGTTCGAAAAAGTTAATAATGTATGCCCCAATAGCTCCTTCTTGTTAGCGCATTCCGAAGGCTACTCATAATGTACTGTAGCGCGCAGGACTTGTCGCCACGAAAGAGCAAAAAATATATATTTACGTTCGTTCAAACATGTCAAACGTTGTATAACATAAATCTTTAGGGCCTTTTTCAACCAGAGCTTCAATAATATTCAAGGCGGACAATTGCATTGTCTTACAAAATGTTTCGGAATGAGAGGGTACCCATGGGCGTCCGCGTCATAGTAGTAACGGCCCTCCCCCTGTGACCAACTTTCCAAGCCTCTCTTTTGGTCAGTTTCTACCATGGAAGACTCAAACCACTTTGTAAAGACTGTTGACATCTAGTGGAAGCCTTAGGAAGTGCTAAATGAATCCTAACTCACGGTGTGTTTCATAGGCAAAGTGTTGAAGGTGATTCCACAAATCAGATTTCCAATTGCTGCATGGAATCTTCTCAGGTTTTTGCCTGCCATATGAGTTCTGTTATACTCACAGACACCATTCAAACAGTTTTAGAAACTTTAGAGTGTTTTCTATCCAAATCTACTAATTATATTCATATTCTAGTTACTGGGCAGGCGTAGTAACCAGATTAAATCGGGTACGTTTTTTTTTATCCGGCCGTGCAAATACTGCCCCCTATCCCCAACAGGTCGCAAGGCAGCTGGCCCAGACGGCATCTCTAGCTCCGTCCTCAGAGCATGACCAGCTGGCTGGAGTGTTTACGGACATAGTCCATCTCTCCCTATCCCAGTCTGCTGTCCCCACATGCTTCAAGATGTCCCGTGTGGCTCAGTTGGTTAGAGCATTGTGTTTGCAACGCTAGGGTTGTGGGTTCGATTCCCACGGGGGGCCAGCACAGAAAAAAATGTATGAAATGTAGGCATTCACTACTGTAAGTCGCTCTGGATAAGAGCGTCTGCTAAATGACTAAGATGTAAATGTAAAAAAAATTGTTCCTGTACCCAAGAAGGCTAAGGTAACTGAACTAAATGACTATCGCCCCGTACCACTCACTTCTGTCATCATGAAGTGCTTTGAGAGACTAGTCAAGGATCATATCACCTCCACCTTACCTGCCACACTAGACCCACCTCAGTTTGCATACCGCCCCAACAGGTCCACAGACGTTGCAACTGCCAAGACACACACCCATCTGGACAAGAGGAATACCTACATAAGAATGCTGTTCATTGAC
Organism: Salmo trutta; assembly: GCF_901001165.1. Classification (NCBI taxonomy): domain Eukaryota; kingdom Metazoa; phylum Chordata; class Actinopteri; order Salmoniformes; family Salmonidae; genus Salmo; species Salmo trutta. The sequence continues at coordinate 4,808,789 of NC_042972.1, read as the reverse complement.
TACAGCTCAGCATTCAACACCATAGTACCCTCCAAGCTCATCATTAAGCTGGAGGCACTGGGTCTCAACACTGCCCTGTGCAATTGGGTCCTGGACTTTCTGACGGGCGAAGGTAGGAAACAACATCTCCACTTCAATGACACTCAACACAGGGGCCCCACAAGGGTGCATGCTCAGCCCCCTCCTGTACTCCCTGTTCACCCATGACTGCATTGCCATGCACGCCTCCAACTCAATCATCAAGTTTGCAGACGACACAACAGTAATGGGCTTGATTACCAACAACAATGAGACAGCCTACAGGGAGGAGGTGAGGGCTCTGGGAGTGTGGTGTCAGGAAAACAACCTCTCACTCAACGTCAACAAAACAAAGGAGATGGTTGTGGACTTCAGCAGAGGGAGCACCCCCCTATCCACATTGTGGAGAAGGTGGAAAGCTTTAAGTTCCTCGGCGTACACATCAGACAAACTGAAATGGTTCACCCACAGTGTTTGGAAGGCGCAAGAGCGCCTGTTCAACCTCAGGAGGCTGAAGAAATTTGGCTTGTCACCTAAAACCCTGACAAACTTTTACAGATGCACAATCGAGAGCATCCTGTCGGGCTGTATCACCGCCTGGTACGGCAACTGCACCGCCCTAAACCTCAAGGCTCTCCACAGGGTGCTGCGGTCTGCACAACGCATCACCGGGGGCAAACTACCTGCCCTCCAAGACACCTACAGCACCCGATGTCACAGGAAAGACAAAAAGATCATCAAGGACAACAACCACCCGAGCCACTGCCTGTTCACCCCGCTTCATCCAGAAGGCGAGGTCAGTACAAGTGCATCAAAGCTGAGACCGAGAGACTGAAAAACAGCTTCTATCTCAAGGCCATCAGACTGTTAAACAGAGAGGCTGCTGCCTACATAGAGACTCATGTCACTGGCCACTTTAATAAATGGATCACTAGTCACTTTAAACAATGCCACTTTAATAATGTTAACATATCTTACATTACTCATCTCATATGTATTTACTGTACCTTATACCATCTATTGCACCATGCCATTGCCGCTTGGCCATATATTTATATGTACATATTGTTTTTCCTCCCTTTTTAGATTTGTGTGTATTAGGTAGTTGTTGAGGAATTGTTAGATTACTTGTTAGATATTACTGCACTGTCGGAACTAGAAGCACAAGCATTTTGCTACACTTGCATTAACATCTGCTAAACATGTGTATGTGACCAATAAAATTTGATTTGATTTGAGAAGACCTGCCAACAAAAAATACTGGTATTATTAAACACAATATGTGCTCAACAAGTTATCCTCAGTGATACACATACATGATCTAATAGTTGTAAAGTCATTGTGTGTAGACCAGTAGAATGGGACTACTGTAGGTAGCCTAGTGGTTAGAGCGTTGGGCCAGTAACTGAAAGGTTGCTGGATCGAATGCCAGAGGAAAGGTAAAAATCTGTCGTTCAGCCCCTGAACAAGGCAGTTAACCCACTGTTCCTAGGCCGTCATTGTTAATATGAATTTGTTCTTAACTGACTTGCCTAGTTAAATAAATGGTGTAGACCAGTAGAATGGGACTATTGTAGAACGCTGCTCAAAAGTAGTGTACTATAGAGGCCCACAGTGGAGGTGTCATAATACCCATAAAACCTTCCGGACAAACAGGGAAATGGTTCCAATCATTTTTCCACCATTAATTTTTCCCATAGGGAATGTAGGCTTACCCGTACGTGATGTTTTGATAATTAATACTTTCAAGTGGTATCCTCTGGGTCCACATTGTACATGTCTGTTACCAAAAATAAATTCAATTCATAACCATGTAAATCTCTCTCGGACAAGGTGACTTTTATCAATATATTCGTCTCTAAGTGGTCAGATGACGCGGATGCTACCCTACAGGATTGTTTAGCTAGCACAGACTGGAATATGTTCCTTGATTCATCCAATGGCATTGAGGAGTATACCACCTCAGTCACCGGCTTCATCAATAAGTACGTCGACGTCTTGACCCCCACCGTACGTACATTTCCCAACCAGAAGCCATGGATTTCAGGCAACATCCGCACCGAGCTAAAGGCTAGAGCTGCTGCTTTCAATGAGCAGGATGCTAATCCGGACGCTTATAAGAAATCCCGCTATGCCCTCAGACGAACCATCAAACCGGCAACGCGTCAATACGGGACTAAGATTGAATCCTACTACACCAGCTCTGATGCTTGTTGGACGTGGCAGGGTTTGAAAACTATTAAGGACTGCAAAGGAAAACTCAGCCGCGAGCTGCCCAGTGACGCGAGCCTATCAGGGGAGCTAAATGCCTTTTATGCTCGCTTCAAGGCAAGCAACACTGAAGCATGTATGAGAGCACCAGCTGTTCCGGACGACTGTGTGATCACGCTCTCCGTAGCCGATGTGAGCAAGACCTTTAAACAGGTCAACATTCACAAGGCCGCGGGACCAGATGGATTACCAAGGCGTGTACTGAGAGCATGCGTGGACCAGCTGGTAAGTGTCTTCACTGACATTTTCAACCTCTCCATGACTGAGTCTGTAGTACCCACATGTTTCAAATAGACAACCATAGTCCCTTTGCCCAAGAATGCGAAGGTAACCTTAAATGATTACCGCCTGGTAGCACTCACGTCAGTAGCCATGAAGTGCTTTGAAAGGCTGGTCATGGCTCACATCAACACCATCATCCCAGAAACCCAAGACACACTCCAATCCGCCCCAACAGATCCACAGAAGACTGCTGAACAGCTTCTACCCCCAAGCCATAAGACTCCTGAACAGCTAATCAAAGGCTCCTTAACCTCTCTAGGGTCGGTGGGACGAAATCCTCCCACCTACGTAACAGCCAGTGGAATCCTGTGGCGCGATTTTCAAATACCTTAGAAATGCTATTACTTCAATTTCTCAAACATATGACTATTTTACACCATTTTAAAGACAAGACTCTCGTTAATCTAACCACACTGTCCGATTTCAAAAAGGCTTTACAACGAAAGCAAAACATTAGATTATGTCAGCAGAGTACCCAGCCAGAAATAATCAGACACCCATTTTTCAAGCTAGCATATAATGTTACATAAACCCAAACCACAGCTAAATGCAGCACTAACCTTTGATGATCTTCATCAGATGACACACCTAGGACATTATGTTATACAATACATGCATGTTTTGTTCAATCAAGTTAATATTTATATCAAAAACCAGCTTTTTACATTAGCATGTGACGTTCAGAACTAGCATACCCCCCGCAAACTTCCGGTGAATTTACTAAATTACTCACGATAAACGTTCACAAAAAACATAACAATTATTTTAAGAATTATAGATACAGAACTCCTCAATGCACTCGCTATGTCCGATTTTAAAATAGCTTTTCGGTGAAAGCACATTTTGCAATATTCTAAGTAGATAGCCCGGCATCACAGGGCTAGCTATTTAGACACCCAGCAAGTTTAGCCCTCACCAAAGTCAGATTTACTATAAGAAAAATGTTATTACCTTTGCTGTTCTTCGCCAGAATGCACTCCCAGGACTTCTACTTCAATAACAAATGTTGGTTTGGTTCAAAATAATCCATAGTTATGTTCAAATATCCTCTGTTTTGTTCGTGCGTTCAAGACACTATCCGAAGTGTAAAGAAGGGTGACGCGCACGACGCGTTTCGTGACAAAAAAATTCTAAATATTCCATTACCGTACTTCAAAGCATGTCAACCGCTGTTTAAAATCAATTTTTATGCCATTTTTCTCGTAAAAAAGCGATAATATTCCGACCGGGAAAGCGTGTTTACGTTCAAAGAGAGAGAAAATAAAAACATGGGATCCCCTCGTGCACGAGCCTCAGCCTGATGGTCCTCTGATAGACGACTATCCAAACGCGCTAATGTTTTTCAGCCAGGGGCTGGAATTACATCATTCAGCTTTTTCCCGGGTTCTGAGAGCCTATGGGAGCCGTAGGAAGTGTCATGTTACAGCAAAGATCCTGCGTTTTCAATAAACAGAGCCAAGAAGAGCCAAGGAATGGTCAGAGAGGGCACTTCCTGTAAGGAATCTTCTCAGGTTTTTGCCTGTCATATGAGTTCTGTTATACTCACAGACACCATTCAAACACGTTTAGAAACTTTAGGGTGTTTTCTATCCAAAGCCAATAATTATATGCATATTCTAGTTACTGGGCAGGAGTAGTAACCAGATTAAATCGGGTACGTTTTTTATCCGGCCGTGCAAATACTGCCCCCTAACCCCAACAGGTTAACAGCTTCTTCCCCCAAGCCATCAGACTGCTGAACAGCTTCTACCCCCAAGCCATAAGACTCCTGAACAGCTTCTACCCCCAAGCCATCAGACTGCTGAACAGCTTCTACCCCCAAGCCATCAGACTGCTGAACAGCTTCTACCCCCAAGCCATAAGACTGCTGAACAGCTTCTACCCCCAAGCCATCAGACTGCTGAACAGCTTCTATCCCCAAGCCATCAGACTGCTGAACAGCTTCTACCCCCAAGCCATCAGACTGCTGAACAGCTTCTACCCCCAAGCCATCAGACTGCTGAACAGCTTCTACCCCCAAGCCATCAGACTGCTGAACAGCTTCTACCCCCAAGCCATCAGACTGCTGAACAGCTTCTACCCCCAAGCCATAAGACCGCTGAAAAATTAATCAAATGGCTACATGGACTATTTACATTGTTTTTGCACAGCTGCTAATCACTGTCTATGTAAAGTCACTTTACCCCTACCTACAAATTACCGGTACCCCCTGTATATAGCCTTGTTATTGTTATGTCATTTTATTGTTACTTTTAATTACATTTTTTACTTGTTTAGTTAGAAAATATTTTCTTAACTCTATTTCTTGAACTGCATTGATGGTTAAGGGCTTGTGAGTAAACTTTGAAGTGTACACCTATTGTTTTCGGCGCATGTGACATATACAATCTGATTTGAATGAAAAGACTCAACATAGATATAACCCGTTTTAGCATGGACATTACCATCGAGGGCTTCCACCATTTTAAAGTAGTCAACTGGGTGGGGATTCTAATGTGTTGGGAGCGATCGGGCCAATGATCAGAGAGCATTGTCTTCTTCAAAGTGGGTTGCCTATGGTAACGGCTTTAAGCTATATCACCGCCATCTAGTGGCCACAAGAGTTAGTTCAGGATTCCAGCACTGCAGGTGGCAGTAAATCACCAATGTAAGCTTTATGCTTTTTTTCAAACACAAAGGAAGAAGAAAATTGCTAACTTTTAAAATGGATATAGTCTCAATGACTCTACCTTGGCTGTCAGATGCCATGATGACACCGATCCAAAGATTAGACCTCTATTTAACCTATTTAGCGGAACACCTGGCCTACAGCCAGTGAAATTGCAGGGCGCCAAATTCAAACAACAGAAATCTCATAATTAAAATTCCTCAAACATACAGGTATTATACACCATTTTAAAGATAAACTTCTCGTTAATCCAACCATAGTGTCCGATTTCAAAAAGGCTTTATGGTGAAAGCACACCATGCGATTATGTTAGGTCAGCGCCTAGCCACAAAAAAACATACAGCCATTTCCAAAGAAGGAGAGGTCACAAAAGTCAGAAATAGCGTTAAAATGAATCACTAACCTTTGATGATCTTCATCTGGTTGCACTCCCAGGACTCCATGTTAGACAATAAATGTTTGTTTTGTTTGATAAAGTTCATCTTTATGTCCAAATACCTCCTTTTTGTTTGCGCGTTTAGTCCAGTAATCCAAATGCACAAAGCACGGGCACAAAGTCAAAAAAGTTCCATTTGAATGTCAAACGATGTTTCTAATCAATCCTTAGGGTGTTTTTATCATAAATATTCAATAATGTTTCAACCGGACAATACTGTTTTCATTAGAAAGGAAAGGGAACGGAGCTCGCGCACACGGCCACGCGCATGACTAAACTAAAGGCTTTCACCTGGGCCATCTGCTTAGAGTGCTCTTATTCGCTCCCCTTTCACAATAGAAGCCTGAAACAACTTCCAAAGACTGGTGACATCTAGTGGAAGCCTTAGGGAGTGCAATCTGACCCCACAGACACTGGATATTCGATAGGCATTCACTTGAAAACTACAAACCTCAGAATTCCCACTTCCTGGTTGGATTTTTCTCAGGTTTTTGCCTGCCATATGAGTTCTGTTATACTCACAGACATTATTTTAACAGTTTTGGGAACTTTGGAGTGTTTTCTATCCAAATCTACTAATTATATGCATATTCTAGCTTCTGGGCCTGAGTAACAGGCAGTTTACTCTGGGCACGCTTTTCATCCAAACTTCCCAATGCTGCCCCCTATCGCCTAAAGAGTTTTAAGTCTTAGGGTTCTAGCAGTTTGTCCAGGGAAAAACACCAGACTGGACTGTTCCACGGCCAGCCGTTATGAAACACACAGGTCTCTCTGACAGCAGGCTGGTTTATCATGTTCAGTCTTCTGTCTGACGGGTCAATATATGTATAGTCCTGTAGCTGTAGTAGATTTAATGAACTAGTGTCTCGTGTAGTTTGCTTCTTCCTCCTCTCTCCTCACACAAAAGTGAAATGTCCTCTTCTCTTCTCTCCCCCTCTCTCCAGCCAATACGGTGTGTGTTGACCCGGTGATCGAGGAGCATTTCCGTCGCAGCCTGGGGAGGAACTACAAGCAGCCGGAACCAGTCACTAACTCTGTGTCCATCACCGGCTCTGTGGACGACCACTTCACCAAGGCCTTAGGAGAGACCTGGCTGCAGATCAAAGCCAAAGGAAGCTCCTCCTCCTCCCCTGACTCCTCCCCCAACAGTCACATGGTCAACCACAACCACTCCCCCTCGGTTGTGTCCTGAAGGGAGGAGCTAGAGTAGGCCAATCAGAGCCAGCTATACCCCGCCCTGTTCACTGTAACCAACCACAGGGCTGGTTGAACCACTACTTGGAGGCTGTGTTCTTGTTTTGCTCCAGCCCTGCACTAACGCCATCTAACACACCTGGAGCAAGACCCCGAGAAGTAGCAGATTTTTAGATTCATTTAGTTTTCTGTTGTTATTTAGCTATAATGTGCGCTAATGCATATGACCCAGGTGTGCTTTATAACAGGGCTGGAGCAAAACCCTGCATCCTCCAGTAGCTCTCTAGCCTTGAAGAGGGTTTGGCCTTGGTCCCTGGTATAAGACTACCCTGAATGATTTGGTCCCACTGAGAGCTGTGTTAGTAGCTAGCTATATAGCCATGTACATAACCATAGAGGATAGAGAGAGGTTTCCTTTTTGTCATTTAGTTGGATTGTGTTATTTTGTTGCAGTAGGTTTGCGTTATTGGATACCCAAAAACTTTTGACAAGAAAAGCTAAACGTGAGGAAAGCGTTTGTTTCTATCCTATGGATTCTATATGGAGAAGCATCTCAACCAACCACATGCCTTCGTTGCCAAAGAAAACTCGGATGCAAATCTGTCGCCCCATTTTTATTTTTTTAAAGAAAGAAAAAGCCATTATTTTTATTTCACCCATCTGATTTATCCCTTTCCATCTCCCTAGTACCCCACTGTAAAGTATCGTCTCCCGTCATCTACCCTTCTCCCCTCTCCTCCCATCTCCTCTCCTCTACCCTCCTCTCCTCTCTCCTCCTCTTCTCCCCTCTCCTCCCCTTCTCCTCTCTCCTCTACCCTCCTCCCATCTCCTCTCCTCCCCTCCTCTTCTCTCCTCTCTCCTCTACCCTCCTCCTCTCTCCTCTACCCTCCTCCTCTCTCCTCTCCTCCCCTCTTTTCTCCTATTTGTCCAGTTGTCCTGTATGTCAGTTATATGTGTAGTTGAAAAGACAAGGCCGACAGATTTGCACTAATGTTGAGGAACTGGGGTTGCCTATCAACCTCAGGATGGACACGCATGCTACATGCTGATAACATACGCTATAACAATACTTGTAGAAGTTTAGAGACTGATTCGGTTCTGTGATGTTGAATCATGTGGTCAAAACAGCCTTTTCTTTCTGGGGCGGAGATGAGAGATGGCCATGCATCTTTTCTTTATTCTAACACTTGTTATTGTTGGTGCTCACAACTGGTCTGTTGTCCTTTTTTTTTTACATTTTCTATTCCTCCTGAGGCATTGTTGAATTTCCTCTGGTTTAGAATAGATAGTTCCTCTGCAGCAGTGTGGTTGGTAGGTAGATTTGGGCTCTATGGTTTAGAATAGATAGCTCCTCTCTCTCTCTGCAGCAGTGTGGTTGGTAGGTAGATTTGGGCTCTATGGTTTAGAATAGATAGCTCCTCTCTCTCTCTCTGCAGCAGTGTGGTTGGTAGGTAGATTTGGGCTCTATGGTTTAGAATAGATAGCTCCTCTCTCTCTGCAGCAGTGTGGTTGGTAGGTAGATTTGGGCTCTATGGTTTAGAATAGATAGCTCCGCTCTCTCTCTGCAGCAGTGTGGTTGGTAGGTAGATTTGGGCTCTATGGTTTAGAATAGATAGCTCCTCTCTCTCTCTGCAGCAGTGTGGTTGGTAGGTAGATTTGGGCTCTATGGTTTAGAATAGATAGCTCCTCTCTCTCTGCAGCAGTGTGGTTGGTAGGTAGATTTGGGCTCTATGGTTTAGAATAGATAGCTCCTCTCTCTCTCTGCAGCAGTGTGGTTGGTAGGTAGATTTGGGCTCTATGGTTTAGAATAGATAGCTCCTCTCTCTCTGCAGCAGTGTGGTTGGTAGGTAGATTTGGGCTGTATGGTTTAGAATAGATAGCTCCTCTCTCTCTGCAGCAGTGTGGTTGGTAGGTAGATTTGGGCTCTATGGTTTAGAATAGATAGCTCCTCTCTCTCTCCGCAGCAGTGTGGTTGGTAGGTAGATTTGGGCTCTAAGGTTTAGAATAGATAGCTCCTCTCTCTCTGCAGCAGTGTGGTTGGTAGGTAGATTTGGGCTCTATGGTTTAGAATAGATAGCTCCTCTCTCTCTCTGCAGCAGTGTGGTTGGTAGGTAGATTTGGGCTCTATGGTTTAGAATAGATAGCTCCGCTCTCTCTCTGCAGCAGTGTGGTTGGTAGGTAGATTTGGGCTCTATGGTTTAGAATAGATAGCTCCTCTCTCTCTCTGCAGCAGTGTGGTTGGTAGGTAGATTTGGGCTCTATGGTTTAGAATAGATAGCTCCTCTCTCTCTCTCTGCAGCAGTGTGGTTGGTAGGTAGATTTGGGCTCTATGGTTTAGAATAGATAGCTCCTCTCTCTCTCTGCAGCAGTGTGGTTGGTAGGTAGATTTGGGCTCTATGGTTTAGAATAGATAGCTCCTCTCTCTCTCTCTGCAGCAGTGTGGTTGGTAGGTAGATTTGGGCTCTATGGTTTATAATGGATAGCTCCTCTCTCTCTCTGCAGCAGTGTGGTTGGTAGGTAGATTTGGGCTCTATGGTTTAGAATAGATAGCTCCTCTGCAGCAGTGTGGTTGGTAGGTAGATTTGGGCTCTATGGTTTAGAATAGATAGCTCCTCTCTCTCTGCAGCAGTGTGGTTGGTAGGTAGATTTGGGCTCTATGGTTTAGAATAGATAGCTCCTCTCTCTCTCTCTGCAGCAGTGTGGTTGGTAGGTAGATTTGGGCTCTATGGTTTAGAATAGATAGCTCCTCTCTCTCTGCAGCAGTGTGGTTGGTAGGTAGATTTGGGCTCTATGGTTTAGAATAGATAGCTCCTCTCTCTCTGCAGCAGTGTGGTTGGTAGGTAGATTTGGGCTCTATGGTTTAGAATAGATAGCTCCTCTCTCTCTGCAGCAGTGTGGTTGGTAGGTAGATTTGGGCTCTATGGTTTAGAATAGATAGCTCCTCTGCAGCAGTGTGGTTGGTAGGTAGATTTAGGCTGGGTTGAAGGTTAGAACAAATAACCGTAGAGAATAAGACATGTTTGTTTTTAAATAGCTGGTATCTATTCATGTTAATTAGACATTTCAATCTTAATACTAGACTTTCTTCTAGATGTATTTGTGTTCAGTAATAGTCATAGATTACACTTACTGCTGGTACAGTTGTACTCCATGTTATTATTTAGGTATCTTCAGTTATATTCTCTCTGGGAGCAGCCAGCTAGCGACACAGAGGACAGCCTTCTATACTGCTCTATCTGATCAGTTGGAGTATAATCTACAACGTTAACATGACGTCTCTATAACGTTAACATGACGTCTCTATAACGTTAACATGACGTCTCTATAACGTTAACATGACGTTTCTACAACGTTTCTATAACGTTAACATGACGTCTCTAACGTTAACATGACGTTTCTATAACGTTAACATGGCGTTTCTATAACGTTACCATGACGTCTCTATAACGTTAACATGACGTTTCTATAACGTTACCATGACGTTTCTATAACGTTAACATGACGTCTCTATAACGTTAACATGACGTTTCTATAACGTTAACATGACGTTTCTATAACGTTAACATGGCGTTTCTATAACGTTAACATGACGTTTCTATAACGTTAACATGACGTTTCTATAACGTTAACATGACGTTTCTATAACGTTAACATGACGTCTCTATAACGTTAACATGATGTTTCTATAACGTTAACATGACGTTTCTATAACGTTAACATGACGTCTCTAATGTTAAACGTTAATATAACGTTAACATGACGTCTCTATAACGTTAACATGGCGTTTCTATAACGTTAACATGACGTTTCTATAACGTTATTAATAATCCCTGGTACAGGATGCGACAGCGTTTTATTTTTTCGTGACTGAATAAGAGAGAAAGGAATAAACAACAGGGAGATGGACCCAGACTCAACCACACGCAGATCATGATTCTGTATAGACGGTTTTTTTTTTATTTTAATTTTTAGATTTTTGATGTTGTTTCTTCTTCTCTGATGAACAACTATGTTGTGTAGTGGTAAGTAGCCTGCTGCGGCTTGTGAAACTGACTTGTTTTAATAACTCCTTCTTTACCAACCTGTACCGAGGCAGCATACATTCCTTCCTGTAGGAAACCTAGTACAGGTGTTTTCATCCTTCACACTATAGCTACTAACTTATTAACGGAAACGTGGTGATTAGGGTTGCGAAATTCCAGAAACGTTTCCAAAATTCCTCGATTTCCCGGGAAATTTTGGTTGGAAGATTCTGGAAAATCCAAAAATCCAAGTTACCGGAAATGTACAACCCTAGTAGTGGTGATTGATAACTATGAGGTGCCAGAACATGGTAAAGGTCTAAGGGTTTATGAAGCACTGTCCATCTTAACGCTTTAAAACCTTTTATAGATGTCCGTACATTCCATCATCCCAACTCATATCCTTGGACATGCAACATATTTACATTGACTAAGCTACACTTCCTAAATGCTACCCTATTTCCTAGGCAGTGCACTTCCTAAATGCTACCCTATTTCCTAGGCAGTGCCCTACTTTTGGCCAGCCCTTCATCTCCTCAAAGGAAGACGAGCAGAAATGAGAGCAAGGCCAGGCAGGCTACATGGGAACGGACTCTTTTGACAATATTCTCTTTTGGTGCTTTTCTCAAACTTGTCTGTCCAAAAGTAGTGCACTAATGTAGGGAATAAGGACCCATTTGGGATGAAGCCGAAAACATATTCTCTGAGAGCCGGGATCCAGCTGCCAGTCAGTTGTTGTTGTTATTGTTATTATTGACTTTAATGTTAAATGAGTTTAGATGTAAAGAAACTCTTCTAATCTATAGTAGTTCATAACAGATGAATGATTGATCTGTACTTTCTGTAAATGTTATGAGAAAACGTTTTATTTAGACCATTGTGGTGAAATGAACCATCATTTTTAGTGCATGAACACAGAGGGAAGGGGACCCTAGTGTCCTGAAATCATTTATCCTAAAACACATTTCATTACCGTTACTAAGTAGTAGTACATTTCTAATACCTTTTCCCAAAATTCCCAGGTTTTCTAGAAATCCCGGTTGGAAGATCCACAGGATCAGGAGGGCAAAAAAAAGCAGAAAATGCGGGAATCCTCCAAACAGAATCTGGGAGTTTTTGGGAAAGTTAACGGAATTTTGGAGGCTCACACTTGTTCTGCTTCGGCAGCACAATTCCCTACACGCTGTAGGAAAATCACTTCATGACAAAGTATTTTTTATATAGGTAAACTATAAGACCATCATTACGCTGTGCGTAACGAAATGTACAGAGAAGATAAAAATCATAGGTATTTTTGGAGGATCAATGAATTTGTTAATGATATGTAGCTATTTAATTTCCCTTTTTTTGTCCAATCATGCATTTTATAACTTTTTTTTTTTGGTGTAAAAAAAAAAAAAAAAAGTTGATCTTTTTTGTTTTGTTTTTTTAGATGTTTTTTTTTATTTTTAAAAGGTTAAAGTGCAGGAACACAGTAATAATATGAAAACACTGCGTTGATGATAGCCACTTGTGTATTTTGGCAGTTATAATGCTCCATAAAGGCTACTCAGCAGACAGTCTACAAAGGCATAACGGTTATGTCCCAAACAATCACCAGATTCCCTATATAGGGAATAGTGCCATTTGTAACCAATCCTCTTTATTCAACCATTTGCCTCTTGAGACAATTGAACAAAAGATTGTTGTCATCCATCTTGTTTGACTTGTTTGTGATCCAGTAATAACAGGTATAGCCAGATAGTCATCCAACCAGTTTGGGATAAAGATGCTACTGTATTAGCCATGTTATTTAATGGAAGATCCCAGGAAGACTGGCTGTGTGCTTCCAAATCAATGATATGCATCCAAAATGACACCATTTTCCCTATGTAGTGTACTAGTCAACGGCAGATACATAGGGAATTAGGTACCATTTCGGATGCAACCAAATGAAACACTAAATATTCAAGTTCCTTCACTTGGAAGCTGCATCAACATTGTAATTCATTTGTAGTATTCTGTATTCTACTGTCCATGCTGTTAGTAAATCTGTGTTAAACCTTCATTTTGTGGCCTTGTTCCTCCAACTAAAAAGGTTTTGGCAGGCCACCTTTTTTGTACTTAAGTAGAATCGATGAACAATAAACTGCTCTTAAACCTCAAGGTGTGTCTCAGTCTGGTCACTTATGTTATTAGTTATAATACTCTGTCTGGTCACTTATGTAATTAGTTATAATACTCTGTCTGGTCACTCTGTTATTGGTTATTGCTGTTTATTACCAAGTCACTAAACGTCGAGTCTCCAAGTCAATAGCGTTCAATAATTACTGTTATTACCAAGTCACTAAACCCTGAGTCTGTCCCTAGCGTTCAATAATTACTGTTATTACCAAGTCACTCAACCCTGAGTCTGTCCCTAGCGTTCAATAATTACTGTTATTACCAAGTCACTAAACCCTGAGTCTGTCTCTAGCGTTCAATAATTACTGTTATTACCAAGTCACTAAACCCTGAGTCTGTCCCTAGCGTTCAATAATTACTGTTATTACCAAGTCACTCAACCCTGAGTCTGTCCCTAGCGTTCAATAATTACTGTTATTACCAAGTCACTAAACCCTGAGTCTGTCCCTAGAGTTCAATAATTACTGTTATTACCAAGTCACTAAACCCTGAGTCTGTCCCTAGCGTTCAATAATTACTGTTATTACCAAGTCACTAAACCCTGAGTCTGTCCCTAGCGTTCAATAATTACTGTTATTACCAAGTCACTCAACCCTGAGTCTGTCTCTAGCGTTCAATAATTACTGTTATTACCAAGTCACTAAACCCAGAGACTGTCCCTAGCGTTGGAGTCCTAGTCTGAGTTTCTTTATACTCAGAGTACTACACTGGTTATCAATGGTATCTTTTATGTGTTAATAAATACTAGAACATGGTGGATCAGTCAGGTATGATCACTTGTTATTACTACATTAGAACGGTTATTAGTATATATATATACACTGCTCAAAAAAATAAAGGGAACACTTAAACAACACAATGTAACTCCAAGTCAATCACACTTCTGTGAAATCAAACTGTCCACTTAGGAAGCAACACTGATTGACAATAAATTTCACATGCTGTTGTGCAAATGGAATAGACAAAAGGTGGAAATTATAGGCAATTAGCAAGACACCCCCAATAAAGGAGTGGTTCTGCAGGTGGGGACCACAGACCACTTCTCAGTTCCTATGCTTCCTGGCTGATGTTTTGGTCACTTTTGAATGCTGGCAGTGCTTTTACTCTAGTGGTAGCATGAGACGGAGTCTACAACCCACACAAGCGGCTCAGGTAGTGCAGCTCATCCAGGATGGCACATCAATGCGAGCTGTGGCAAGAAGGTTTGCTGTGTCTGTCAGCGTAGTGTCCAGAGCATGGAGGCGCTACCAGGAGACAGGCCAGTTCATCAGGAGACGTGGAGGAGGCCGTAGGAGGGCAACAACCCAGCAGCAGGACCGCTACCTCCGCTTTTGTGCAAGGAGGAGCAGGAGAAGCACTGCCAGAGCCCTGCAAAATGACCTCCAGCAGGCCACAAATGTGCATGTGTCTGCTCAAACGGTCAGAAACAGACTCCATGAGGGTGGTATGAGGGCCCGACGTCCACAGGTGGGGGTTGTGCTTACAGCCCAACACCGTGCAGGACGTTTGGCATTTGCCAGAGAACATCAAGATTGGCAAATTCGCCACTGGCGCCCTGTGCTCTTCACAGATGAAAGCAGGTTCACACTGAGCACGTGACAGACGTGACAGAGTCTGGAGACGCCGTGGAGAACGTTCTGCTGCCTGCAACATCCTCCAGCATGACCGGTTTGGCGGTGGGTCAGTCATTGTGTGGGGTGGCATTTCTTTGGGGGGCCGCACAGCCCTCCATGTGCTCGCCAGAGGTAGCCTGACTGCCATTAGGTACCGAGATGAGATCCTCAGACCCCTTGTGAGACCATATGCTGGTGCAGTTGGCCCTGGGTTCCTCTTAATGCAAGACAATGCTAGACCTCATGTGGCTGGAGTGTGTCAGCAGTTCCTGCAAGAGGAAGGCATTGATGCTATGGACTGGCCCGCCCGTTCCCCAGACCTGAATCCAATTGAGCACATCTGGGACATCATGTCTCACTCCATCCACCAACGCCACGTTGCACCACAGACTGTCCAGGAGTTGGCGGATGCTTTAGTCCAGGTCTGGGAGGAGATCCCTCAGGAGACCATCCGTCACCTCATCAGGAGCATGCCCAGGCGTTGTTGGGAGGTCATACAGGCACGTGGAGGCCACACACACTACTGAGCCCATTTTGACTTGTTTTAAGGACATTACATCAAAGTTGGATCAGCCTGTAGTGTGGTTTTCCACTTTAATTTTGAGTGTGACGCCAAATCCAGACCTCCATGGGTTGATCAATTGGATTTCCATTGATTATTTTTGTGTGATTTTGTTGTCAGCACATTCAATTATGTAAAGAAAAAAGTATTTAATAAGATTATTTCTTTCATTCAGATCTAGGATGGGGTGTTTAAGTGTTCCCTTTATTTTTTTGAGCAGTATATATAACAAACAGTTGTAAAGTACTTAAGTATAAATACTTTAAAGTACTACTGAAGTAGGTTTTGGGGGTATCTGTACTTTACTTTGCTATTTATATTTTTTACAACTTTTACTTCACTACATTCCTTAGGAAAAGTATGTACTTTTTACTCCATACATTTTCCCTGACACCCAAAAGTACTCGTTACATTTCGAATGTTTAGCAGGACAGAACATTTTTTAAATCCTTATCAAGAGAATATCCCTACTGCCTGTGATCTGGTGGACTCACGAAACACACACTTTGTTTGTAAATGATGTCTGTGTTGGAGTGTGCCCTTGGCTATCCGTAAATAAAAGAAAACGTCTGGTTTGCTTAATATAAGGAATTTGACGTTTTTACTTTTGATACGTAAGAATATTTAAAACTAAATACTTTTGAATTTTAGTATTTTACAGGGTAACTTTCACTATTACTTGAGTCATTTTCTATTAAGGTATCTTTACATTTACTTAAGTATAACAATTGGCTACTTTTTATATATTTTTTATTTTATTTGTTGGTGATTGAGATATACACTCAGACAGTTTATTAGGTACACCCATCTAGTACCGGGGTCAGACCCCCCCCTTTGTCTCCAGAACAGACTCAATTGGTCCATTACTCTGCCATCAGCATGACGCACAGGAAGTGGGATTCGTCGGTCCAGGCAATGTTTTTCCACTCCTCATTTGTCCAGTGTTGATGATGGCCTGTCCACTGGTGCTGCTTCATCTTGTTTTTAGCTGATTGGACTGGAACCCGGTGTGGTCGTCTGCTGCAATTAGCCAATCAGTAGCAGGGATCGACGAGTTGCGAGTTCCATGATGTCGTTCTGCACACGACTGTTGTACTGTGCCGTTATTTGTCTGTTTGTGGCCCGCTTGTTAGTTTGTGAGATACTGTCTCCGGCGTGCCTGGGACCAACGATCATACCGCACTCAGTCACTTAAGTCACTGGTTTTGCCCATTCTAACGTTCAATCAAACAGTAACTGAATGCCTTGATGCCTGTCTGCCTGCTTTATATAGCGAGCCACGGCCACCTGACTCCCTATCTGTAGGAGCGGTATATATAACTGGCCGGTATATGTACTATAAGTACAGTGTCTTCAGAAAGTATTCATTCCCTTCACTTTTCCACATTTTGTGTTACAGCCTGATTTCAAAATCTATTAAATATAGATTTTTTTTTTGACAGTGAAATAATGAAATACAGAAATATCTCATTTAAATTAGTATTTACACCTATGAGTCAATACGTGTTAGAATCACCTTAGGCAGCGATTATAGCTGTGAGTCTTTCTGAGTAAATCTCTAAAGCCTTGTTCACACTACAGGCTTTAATGCTCAAATCAGTTAGTATTCCAAAACGGATTAGAAAAAATCTGACTGTCCAAACCAAGTTACAACCAAATCAGATCTGTGTGTTCAGACAGCAGTCATTTAACCAAATCAGATCTGTGTGTTCAGACTGCAGTCATTTAACCAAATCAGATCTGTGTGTTCAGACAGCAGTCATTCAACCAAATCAGATCTGTGTGTTCAGACAGCAGTCATTCAACCAAATCAGATCTGTGTGTTCAGACAGCAGTCATTTGCTGACAAGGCTATGCTAGTTGTCATAGTAACGACGGGTGCAGTGGTGTAAGCTGATTGGTGGTGTGGTGCTAGTGCTTCCTTATCACTCAGAAGTTATGTAGCAAGCTAAGGTGACAACAATTCCTGTCATGGACGTTTCCCAGTTGTTTTGAAGGTTCAAAATCATAGTGTAAAAACACTTTTAAACCCTCAAAGGACAAGATGATCCAACTTTCAAAATGGTAGTTTGTAAACAAGTAACAAGCTAGTTAGTTACCACATGTTCATGCCAAACTGTCAACAGAGTAGCTAGCAAGCAACAAGATATGCTGAATAACAGCCTAAAAAACACTTGAGGGGGAGGGGAGGGGGTGGGGCTGTTCAGACTGCCGGAAAAAGAACATATTCAAATCAGATATGCAAATAAATAGGATTTGAGTCACTTCAAACTGCCAATGTGAATGCGGCTTAAGCGCTTTCCACACCTGGATTGTAACATAATTGCACATTCTTTTTAAAGTTCTTCAAGCTCTGTCAAGTTGGTTGTCGATCAAATGCTAGAAGCCATTTTCAAGTTTTGCCATAGATTTTCATGCCAATTCAAGTCAAGACTGTAACTTGGCCACTCTGGAACATTCAACGTCGCCTTGGTAAGCAACTCCAGTGTAGATTTTGACCTTGTGTTTTAGGTTATTGTCCTGCTGAAAGGTGAATTCATCTCCCCATGTCTGGTGGAAAGCAGACTGAACCTGGTTTTCCTCTAGGATTTAGCTGTTACATTTATTTTTATCCTAAACAACTCTCTAGTCCTTGCTGATGACAAGTACACCCATAACATGATGCAACCTCCACCATGCTTGAAAATATGAAGTGGTACTCAGTGATGCGTTGTGTTGGATTTGCCCCAAACATACCGCTTTGTATTCAGGACAAAAAGTTCAGTTCTTTGCCACATTTGTTGCAGTGTTACTTTATGCATCCTGTTTGCAAGGATCTGTTTTGGAATAATTGTATTCTTTATAGGATTCCTTCTTTTCACTCTGTCCTTTAGGTTAGTATTGTGGAGTATCTACAATGTTGTTGATCCATCCTCAGTTTTCTCCTATCACAGCCATTAAACTCTGTAACTGTTTTAAAGTCACCATTTGCCTTATGGTGAAATCCCTGAGCGGTTTCCTTCCTTTCCGGCAACTGAGTTAGGAAGGACACCTGTATCTTTGTAGTGACTGGGTGTATTGATACACCATCCAAAGTTTAATTAATAACTTCACCATGCTCAAACGGATATTCAACATCTACCAATCGGTGCCCTTCTTTGCAAACCATTGGAAAACCTCCCTGGTCTTTGTGGTTGAATCTGTGCTTGAAATTGACTTGAGGGACCTTCCAGATAATTGTATGTGTTGGGGTACAGAGATGCCAGTTAATGTTAAACCCTATAAATGCACACAGTCCATGTGACTTAAGCACATTTTTACTCCTGAACCTATAAAAGGTTTAAATACTTATTTACTCAAGACATTTTTTTTTTAAATTCATTTGTAAACATTTCTAAAAACATAATTCCACTTTGACATTATGGGGTATGTTGATCAGTGACAAAACATTTAGGCTGTAAGAACATAATGTGGAAAAAGTCAAGGTGTGAAACCTTTCTGAAGGCGTTTGGGAACTATTCAGACCCCTTTTTCTTTTCCCACATGTTATGGTCACTCTGACAGAGTACTACCTCTGTGGAGATGGGAGAACCTTCCAGAAGGACAACCATCTCTGCAGCACTCCACCTATCAGGCCTTCATGGTAGAGTGGCCAGATGTGCCTTTTACTGAAGGAGTGGCTTCCGTGACAGCTCGCTTGGAGTTTTCCAAAAAGGCACCTAAAGGATTTTTATTTTATTTTAGCTTTATTTAACCAGGTAGGCAAGTTGAGAACAAGTTCTCGTTTAAAACTGCGACTTGGCCAAGATAAAGCAAAGCAGTGAGACCAAAAAATACACAAACAAACGTACAGTCATTCTCTGATCTGACGAAAACAAGATTGAACTCTTTGGCCTGAATGCTAAGCATCACGTCTGGAGGAAATCTGGCAACATCCCTACGGTGAAGCATGGTGGTGGCAGCATCATGCTGTGGGGATGTTTTTCAATGGCAGGGACTGGGAGACTAGTCAGGATTGAGGGAAAGATGAACGGAGCAAAGTACAGAGAGATCCTTGATGAAAACCTGCTCCAGAGCGCTCAGGACCTCAGACTGGGGTGAAGGTTCACCTTCCAACAGGACAATGACACTAAGCACACAGCCAAGACAACGCAGGAGTGGCTTCGGGACAAGTCTCAATGTCCTTGAGTGGCCCATCCAGAGCCTGGACTTGAACCCGATCGAATATCTCAGGAGAGACCTGAAAATATCTGTGCAGCGACGCTCCCCATCCAACCTGACAGAGCTTGAGAGGATCTGCAGAGAAGAATGGGAGAAACTCCCCAAATACAGGTGTGCCAAGCTGGTAGCGTCATACCCAAGAAGACTCAAGGCTGTAATCGCTGCTAAAGGTGCTTCAACAAAGTACTGAGTAAAGAGTCTGATTATTTGTGTAAATGTGATGTTTTTTTTATTTTTAATACATTTGCAAACATTTCTAAAAACCTGTTTTTGCTTTGTCATTATGTATTATTTATGTACACACCTTCTAAAGCACAAACCGTGGTACCTACTCTCAGGGTTATAAAGCACAAACTGTGGTACCTACTCTCAGGGTTGTAAAGCACAAACCGTGGTACCTACTCTCAGGGTTGTAAAGCACAAACCTGTGGTACCTACTCTCAGGGTTGTAAAGCACAAACCGTGGTACCTACTCTCAGGGTTGTAAAGCACAAACCGTGGTACCTACTCTCAGGGTTGTAAAGCACAAACCTGTGGTACCTACTCTCAGGGTTGTAAAGCACAAACTGTGGTACCTACTCTCAGGGTTGTAAAGCACAAACTGTGGTACCTACTCTCAGGGTTGTAAAGCACAAACCTGTGGTACCTACTCTCAGGGTTGTAAAGCACAAACCGTGGTACCTACTCTCAGGGTTGTAAAGCACAAACCGTGGTACCTACTCTCAGGATTGTAAAGCACAAACCGTGGTACCTACTCTCAGGGTTGTAAAGCACAAACCGTGGTACCTACTCTCAGGGTTGTAAAGCACAAACCGTGGTACCTACTCTCAGGGTTGTAAAGCACAAACCGTGGTACCTACTCTCAGGGTGGTAAAGCACAAACCTGTGGTACCTACTCTCAGGGTTGTAAAGCACAAACCGTGGTACCTACTCTCAGGGTGGTAAAGCAGTTCCTATTGTATGTTGTACTGTATGTATGTCTACATCAAACCATATTTCCACAGTGTAACAATCTGGATGGACATAAATTAAGGGATGTAAATGTGTGAAAAGTCCCTGAAACTGGAAGGGCAATTGTAAAGGGCTTACATATTATATATGTGTGTGTGTGTGTGTGTGTGTGTGTGTATGTATATATATATATATATATATATATATATATATATAAATATAGGGACACTGTATGTTACAGGAGAAGGTCAATTTGGGAAATGTATACATTCCTCGTAACAAATTTGGTAACAGGAAATTAGCCAGCATATATTACAAGTTAAATCAGTTGACAGTGAGCTGTTATGGGTCGTTGCAGAACAACTTATCTGGGAAACAAATAACACAAATGATTCAAGGATAGACTGAAAAACATTTAAAACATTTTCAACAATCTTCCAAAAATATCTTTACATTCCCCTTCAGAACATAGAAGGAATAGAACAAAATGTCTCTTCATATTAGTTGTCATGACAGCGCCACTGTTATAATGCGAGGGGTTGTCCCTTAACACTGCAGAATGACTACAGACATTCTTTACATTTCAGATGTTTATTAGATGTTAATATTAAACCGTATCAGTGGTATTTTAATAGATGATGATACTCAACGTCAATTCAAACAGTTTCAGAAAATACTTGAAGACTCTATATTCTTAATTCAACTCTTGACCGTTTGAAATGTTGTTAGCCGTTATTAAAACTGTATCAGGGGCATACGTAAACACCAACAGGGGATTAGAGAATAATAATAATAGTGAAGAAGGTCCATTATATATATATATATATGTTCTGAACTCTGACCAGAAGAGATGAGAAGTGGCGGCTTGTTGGAACGCAGTAGAATGGCTTTGGGACTGTGTTCCGTGTTCCGTGTTCCAATTCTAGAACTCTTATGTTTCTGATTCCGTCCTCCCGCTCAGATGCTCTCATCATCGCTCATGTCCCAAATCTAAAGACAATAAAACAAACATAACAAAAATCAGATAAACTGCTCACATGTAGAAAAGAAAGAAAGAGAAAGAGAGAGAGAGAGAGAGAGAGAGAGAGAGAGAGAAAAGGGATGGGTTTGCTTCCATTTCAAAGAGACTGTACAGAAAGCCTTCGCCAAGCCCTGAATGTGACCACAGATTATCCATTGTATTGACCCGATACTGTAGTGGCCTATCTAACAAGGAAAATACATTTCTTCAAAAATGGCAGTTGGGAGGAGGCAAGATCATGTGGGACAATTCTATCCAATGAAGGGGCAGCTACGGGTGGAACAACTAGTTACCACATCCACAAAATCAAAACTGGCTATCGTAAAAATTCATTAAAAACAAACATTTGCTTTTTGGTTTTCATTTAAGGTTAGGCATAAGGTTAGGTATAAGTGGTTAGGTTTAAAATAACATTTAAAGATGAGAAATTGTAGAAATAAGTAGGCTTTATGACTTTGTGGCTGTGGTAACTAGTGATGACCAGGCATAACTCCGATATATAGTGTTGTTTTCTCAAAAGTTGCCGGGACGCAAAGTGTCCTAAATATATCAGTACACTGGTAACAACTTAATCATTATGAAACTCCATCAAATAAACCTCACATAGCAAATAAGCCATTACATTTTATGTTGTTTAACCGAAGTTGACAATCATTGTGACCCTCTAATAAAAATCACGTTTGTCACTAAGCGTGACATGAAACATCTAGAAAAGTGCAGCTTCAGAAACCTGAATGTTGAAATGTGATTCATACATTTTAGGACACTAAGACTGCTTTCCATTCCCCGTATAGCGCACTATGTAGGGAAAAGGGCACCATTTGGGACACATTCACAAAACACTGATCTGCGGCATGTAGCCTGGTCGATTAAGAGCATTGGGCCAGTAACTGAAAGGTCGCTGGTTTGAATCTCAGAGCTGACGAGGTGAAAAGTCTGTCCACTATAATTGCTCCTGTACGTTTCTCTGGATAAGAACATCTACTAAACAACAAATTAAAATGATTAGTAAAAAATAAAAATGGTGTGTTTGAGTAGGATCAGACACAGACTCACCGGCAGCGTGGTAGTCTATGTTAAAACACAGTCACAAAGAGAAGGAGACTGGTAGTCAGGTCCAGTAACTACACTACCACTGTGGTAGTCAGGTCCGGTAACTACACTACAGTACCACTGTGGTAGTCAGGTCCGGTAACTACACTACAGTACCACTGTGGTAGTCAGGTCCGG
This sequence comes from Salmo trutta, assembly GCF_901001165.1. Lineage (NCBI taxonomy): Eukaryota > Metazoa > Chordata > Actinopteri > Salmoniformes > Salmonidae > Salmo > Salmo trutta. Next base: position 4,786,158 of record NC_042972.1, on the reverse strand, counting down.
TAACTACACTACAGTACCACTGTGGTAGTCAGGTCCAGTAACTACAGTACCACTGTGGTAGTCAGGTCCCGTAACTACAGTACCACTGTGGTAGTCAGGTCCAGTAACTACACTACAGTACCACTGTGGTAGTCAGGTCCTGTAACTACAGTACCACTGTGGTAGTCAGGTCCGGTAACTACACTACAGTACCACTGTGGTAGTCAGGTCCGGTAACTACACTACAGTACCACTGTGGTAGTCAGGTCCAGTAACTACAGTACCACTGTGGTAGTCAGGTCCAGTAACTACACTACAGTACCACTGTGGTAGTCAGGTCCGGTAACTACACTACAGTACCACTGTGGTAGTCAGGTCCCGTAACTACAGTACCACTGTGGTAGTCAGGTCCAGTAACTACACTCCAGTACCACTGTGGTAGTCAGGTCCGGTAACTACACTACAGTACCACTGTGGTAGTCAGGTCCTGTAACTACAGTACCACTGTGGTAGTCAGGTCCGGTAACTACACTACAGTACCACTGTGGTAGTCATGTCCGGTAACTACACTACAGTACCACTGTGGTAGTCAGGTCCAGTAACTACAGTACCACTGTGGTAGTCAGGTCCAGTAACTACACTACAGTACCACTGTGGTAGTCAGGTCCGGTAACTACACTACAGTACCACTGTGGTAGTCAGGTCCGGTAACTACAGTACCACTGTGGTAGTCAGGTCCAGTAACTACACTACAGTACCACTGTGGTAGTCAGGTCCAGTAACTACACTACAGTACCACTGTGGTAGTCAGGTCCAGTAACTACACTACAGTACCACTGTGGTAGTCAGGTCCAGTAACTACACTACAGTACCACTGTGGTAGTCAGGTCCGGTAACTACACTACAGTACCACTGTGGTAGTCAGGTCCAGTAACTACACTACAGTACCACTGTGGTAGTCAGGTCCAGTAACTACACTACAGTACCACTGTGGTAGTCAGGTCCAGTAACTACACTACAGTACCACTGTGGTAGTCAGGTCCGGTAACTACAGTACCACTGTGGTAGTCAGGTCCGGTAACTACAGTACCACTGTGGTAGTCAGGTCCAGTAACTACAGTACCACTGTGGTAGTCAGGTCCAGTAACTACAGTACAGTACCACTGTGGTAGTCAGGTCCGGTAACTACACTACAGTACCACTGTGGTAGTCAGGTCCGGTAACTACACTACAGTACCACTGTGGTAGTCAGGTCCGGTAACTACACTACAGTACCACTGTGGTAGTCAGGTCCGGTAACTACACTACAGTACCACTGTGGTAGTCCCAGAGAGACACAGAGAAGAACCCTTTCCATCCACGTCTGTGGTTTTGGCATGACGGCCCTGCCTTGGTTTTCAACAGGGAGTCTGCAAGAGAGAGGCTATAATTATGCACATCATTATCTTAATTACAGCCTACGGAGTGGGCCTTTACACAGCCTCCAGAAGAACAAAATTAAAATAAGAGCTTAGATGGGAGTTTTAGGCAGTGGACATGAGATCAATGTGGACATGGTTGATATAGGCCTGTCCTGTGTTGTGATGGTTGATATAGGCCTGTCCTGTGTTGTGATGGTTGATATAGGCCTGTCCTGTGTTGTGATGGTTGATATAGGCCTGTCCTGTGTTGTGATGGTTGATATAGGCCTGTTCTGTGTTGTGATGGTTGATACAGGCCTGTCCTGTGTTGATGATTGATATACTGTACCAGTCAAAAGTTTGGACACACCAACTTTTTCTTTATTTTTAATATTTTCTACATTGTAGAATAATAGTGAAGACATCAAAACTATGAAATAACACATATGGAATCATGTCGTAACGCAAACATGTATTTTCTTCTTAATTCAAGGCACACTTATCCAGCATGGATACCATATCATTCTGCAGTGACAAGTCATCCCATCTGGTTTGCGCTTAGTGGGACAATCATTTGTTTTTCAACAGGACAATGACCCAAAACACACCTCCAGGCTGTGTAAGGGCTATTTGACCAAGAAGGAGAGTTATGGATCAGATGACCTGGCCTCCAAAATCACCCAAGGAGGAGAGACCTATATCAATTGAGATGGTTTGGGATGAGTTGGACCGCAGAGTGAAGGAAAAGCAGCCAACAAGTGCTCAGCATATGTGGGAACTCCTTCAAAACTGTTGGAAAAGCATTCCAGGTGAAGCTGGTTGAGAGAATGCCAAGAGTGTGCAACGCTGTCATTAGGGCAAAGGGTGGCTACATAGAAGAATCTCAAATCAAATATATATTTTGATTTGTTTAACCTCTCTAGGGTAGGGGGCAGTATTTGCACGGCCGGATAAAAAACGTACCCGATTTAATCTGGTTATTACTACTGCCCAGAAACTAGAATATGCATATAATTATTGGCTTTGGATAGAAAACACCCTAAAGTTTCTAAAACTGTTTGAATGGTGTCTGTGAGTATAACAGAACTCATATGGCAGGCCAAAACCTGAGAAGATTCCATACAGGAAGTGCCCTCTCTGACCATTTCTTGGGCTTCTACACTCTCTTTATTGAAAACTGAGGATCTCTGCTGTAACGTGACACTTCCTACGGCTCCCATAGGCTCTCAGAAGGCGGCAAAACGCTGAATGATGCCTGTGGAGCCCCTGGCTGAAAAACAGTAGCGCATTTGGATAGTGGTCGATCAGAGAACAATGAGACTGGGGCGCGTGCACGAGGCGACACCATGTTTTTATTTTTTCGTCTTTGAACGAAAATAGGGTTTCCCGGTCGGAATATTATCGCTTTTTTACGAGAAAAATTGCATAAAAATTGATTTTAAACAGCGGTTGACATGCTTCGAAGTACGGTAATGAAATATTTAGAAATGTTTTGTCACGAAACACGTCGGGCGCGTCACCCTTCGGATAGTGTCTTGAACGCACGAACAAAACAGAGGATATTTGAACATAACTATGGATTATTTGGAACCAAACCAACATTTGTTATTGAAGTAGAAGTCCTGGGAGTGCATTCTGACGAAGAACAGCAAAGGTAATAAAATATTTCTAATAGTAAATCGGAGTTTGGTGAGGGCCAAACTTGGTGGGTGTCAAAATAGCTAGCCTGTGATGGCTGGACTATCTACTCAGAATATTGCAAAATGTGCTTTTGCCGATTGCATAAAGGAGTTCTGTATCTATAATTCTTAAAATAATTGTTATGTTTTTTGTGAACGTTTATCGTGAGTAATTTAGTAAATTCACCGGAAGTTTGCGGTGGGTATGCTAGTTCTGAACGTCACATGCTAATGTAAAAAGCTGGTTTTTGATATAAATATGAACTTGATTGAACAAAACATGCATGTATTGTATAACATAATGTCCTAGGGTTGTCATCTGATGAAGATCATCAAAGGTTAGTGCTGCATTTAGCTGTCTTCTGGGTTTTTGTGACATTATATGCTAGCTTGAAAAATGGGTGTCTGATTATTTCTGGCTGGGTACTCTGCTGACATAATCTAATGTTTTGCTTTCGTTGTAAAGCCTTTTTGAAATCGGACAATGTGGTTAGATTAACGAGAGTCTTGTCTTTAAAATGGTGTAAAATAGTCATATGTTTTAGAAATTGAAGTAATAGCATTTCTAAGGTATTTGAATAACGCGCCACGGGATTCCACTGGCTGTTGAGTAGGTGGGACGATTTTGTCCCACATACCCTAGAGAGGTTAACACCTTTTTGGTTACTACATGATTCCATATGTGTTATTTCATAGTTTTGATGTCCAGTATTATTCTACAATGTTGAAAATAGTAAAAAATTAAGAAAAACCCTTGAATGAGTAGGTGTGCCCAAACTTTTGACTGGTGCTGTATATCAATGAATTGGTGAGGGCACTAGAACAGTCTGCAGCACCCGGCCTCACCCTACTAGAATCTGAAGTCAAATGTCTACTGTTTGCTGATTATCTGGTGCTTCTGTCCCCAATCAAGGAGGGCCTACAGCAGCACCTAGATCTTCTGCACAGATTCTGTCAGACCTGGGCCCTGACAGTACATCTCAGTAAGATCAAAATAATGGTGTTCCAAAAAAGGTCCAGTTGCCAGGACCACAATACAAATTCCATCTAGACACTGTTGCCCTTGAGCACACAGAAAACTATACATACCTCGGCCCAAACATCAGAGCCACAGGTAACTTCCACAAAGCTGTCAACAATCTGAGAGACAAGGCAAGAAGGGCATTCTATGCCATCAAAAGGAACATACAATTTGACATACCGATCTGGCTAAAAATACTAGAATCGGTTACAGAACCAGTTGCCCTTTATGTTTATGAGGTCTGGGGTCCGCTCATCAACCAAGGATTCACAAAAATGGGGCAAACACCAAATTGAGACTCTGCATGCAGAATTCAGCAAAAATATCCTCTGTGTGCAACGTAAAACACCAAATAATCCATGCAGAGCAGAATTAGGCTGATACCCGCTAATTAACAAAATCCAGAAAAGAGCCGTTAAATTCTACAACCACCTAAAAGGAAGTGATTCCCAAACCTTCCATAACAAAGCCATCACCTACAGAGAGATGAACCTGGAGAAGTCCCCTAAGCAAGCTGGTCCTGGGGCTCTGTTCACAAACACAAACACAACCCACAGAGCCCCAGGACAGCAACACTATTAGACCCAACCAAATCATTAGAAAACAAAAAGATAATTACTTGACACATTGGAAAGAATTAACAAAAAAACAAAGCAAACTAGAATGCTATTTGGCCCTAAACAGAGAGTACACAGTAGCAGAATACCTGACCACTGTGACTGACCCAAACTTAAGGAAAGCTTTGACTATGTACAGTTTCAGTGAGCATAGCCTTGCTATTGAAAAAGGCCGCAGAAGGCAGACTTGGGTCTCAAGAGAAGACAGGCTATGTGCACATTACCCACAAAATTAGGTGGAAACTGAGCTGTACTTCCTAACCTCCTGCCAAATGTATGACCATATTAGAGACACATATTTCCCTCAGATTACACAGACCCACAAAGAACTCGAAAACAAATCCAATTTTGATCAACTCCCATATCTACTGGGTGAAATACCACAGTGTGCCATCACAGCAGCAAGATTTGTGACCTGTTGCCAAAAGAAAAGGGCAACCAGTGAAGAACAAACACCATTGTAAATACAACCTATATTTATGCTAATTTATTTTCCCTTTTGTACTTCCCATGCCAATAAAGCCCTTAAAATGAATTGTGAGACAGAGATAGAGAGAGACAGAGACAGGGAGGGAGACAGGGAGGGAGACAGGGAGGGAGACAGGGAGGGAGACAGGGAGGGAGACAGGGAGGGAGTGACAGGGAGAGTGACAGGGAGGGAGAGAGACAGGGAGGGAGACAGGGAGGGAGACAGGGAGGGAGAGGGAGGGAGAGGGAGGGAGACGGAGAGAGACAGGGAGAGAGGGAGGGAGACAGGGAGGGAGAGAGGGAGGGAGAGAGCGAGCGAGCAAGTGGGACATAACAGCACATTCATATCAAACAAAGTATCTTCATTGTTCCTCTGTTGAGTGAGCAAGAGAGCGAGAGAGACAGAGAGAGGGGGAGACAGCGAGAGAGAGAGAGAGAGAGAGAGCGAGAGAGAGAGAGAGAGAGAGAGAGAGAGAGAGAGAGCGACAGCGAGAGAGAGCGACAGCGAGAAGGGGAGACAGCGAGAGAGAGTGACAGCGAGAGGGAGTGACAGCGAGAGGGAGAGAGCTGCAGTGGGACCTAACAGCACATTCATATCAAACAAAGTACCTTCATTGTTCCTCTGTTGCTACTTCATAAACATCAAAAGGACAGCAAGCGGAAACGCTTTGAAACAGACCAACTGGTGCTCAGAGCCTCCGTCTGTGTGTGTGTGTGTGTGTGTGTGTGTGTGTGTGTGTGTGTGTGTGTGTGTGGATTTATGTAATCTGGATAGCTAGTTGGTACTAAAACCAACACTTTACTTTGTGGGGTTATTTGGTTAGTTCCAGTACTGTGTGTTATTCCAAATCAGCCCTGTAGTTTTATAGAATAAACAATCCAAACTCCTTATCTTTCTTAGAACAGTTAACATGTCCTTCGGCCATTTTGTCATTTCCATTCTCCTTTCTGATCGTTGCTGGAACTCTACCTAAGACAGAGATATGGAACATCTCTGTCTCTTTGAACTAAAGCACAAGCAGAAGACCAGTCCTGCAGTCAGCGTTCAGTCTACCGATTCCCCTCTTATCTATTGGGAACAGATATGTATGACTAAATTGTAATCAAGGCTGTACAAGAGATATGACTGCAGTTGCCAATTCCAGCAGATTCAATCTATTGGAATTGGCAAATTGTCTGTGCCTGCCCTAAACTAGCCAGATATAGAGCCTGCTCTGGCAGGGACTAGCCAGAGATGGAGCCTGCTCTGGCCGGGACTAGCCAGAGATGGAGCCTGCCCTAAACTAGCCAGAGATAGAGCCTGCCCTAAACTAGCCAGATATAGAGCCTGCTCTGGCAGGGACTAGCCAGAGATGGAGCCTGCTCTGGCCGGGACTAGCCAGAGATGGAGCCTGCTCTGGCCGGGACTAGCCAGAGATGGAGCCTGCTCTGGCCGGGACTAGCCAGAGATGGAGCCTGCCCTGGACTAGCCAGAGATAGAGCCTGCCCTAAACTAGCCAGATATAGAGCCTGCTCTGGCAGGGACTAGCCAGAGATGGAGCCTGCTCTGGCCGGGACTAGCCAGATATGGAGCCTGCTCTGGCCGGGACTAGCCAGAGATGGAGCCTGCTCTGGCCGGGACTAGCCAGAGATGGAGCCTGCCCTGGACTAGCCAGAGATAGAGCCTGCCCTAAACTAGCCAGATATAGAGCCTGCTCTGGCCGGGACTAGCCAGAGATGGAGCCTGCTCTGGCCGGGACTAGCCAGAGATGGAGCCTGCTCTGGCCGGGACTAGCCAGAGATGGAGCCTGCCCTTGTAGACGAATTACCATAATGTTCTGTACCACCAACAGTGGCTCTTAAACCACATCTGTTTTACATATATTGTGATTAAAAACACATAAAACATAAAGAAAGCAGTCTTCCTTTTATCTTTGGGATTAAAACTGGAACCATTAACAGCAGTTAAACTAAGGACCACACAGGGAGGGAGCAGCGTTCACAGTTTGAACATGGGGCCCTTACGTCGCCCAGTACACCACACCTGGGTTCAAATATTATCGGAAAAACTTTCAAAATACTTTTAGCGTTTGCTTCAGCCTGCCTGGAGTTTCCTATTAATTCCATTGCAACAGGCAAGGTCAATCAAGCCCAGATAATGTATTTTAAATGATTTCAGTCATCCCCCTGTAGACTTAACCACCAACTGGGTACAGGCCATTAGACAGGGCTGCTGACTCAGAGTCAGATGTATACAAAATCACAAGAGCTAATTGTAACACTAATGGATGTATACATAAATCACTAAATATAGATAATTATAAACACTAACGTCAATGCAGAAGCCTGATTATTTGGATCAGTCGTCGGAGCTCCAATAACGAGGATAGAACAGGAAACAAGATACTTGAAATGAATTATTAATTAAAACCCCCCTAATTCACTACATCCACAGATAATCAGTCTCAGAAAGCCCCTAATTCACTACATCCACAGATAATCAGTCTCAGAAAGCCCCTAATTCACTACATCCACAGATAATCAGTCTCAGAAAGCCCCTAATCAAATTAACACAACACCTTCAATGCTCAAGTTAACTGCCAATCACTACAACATGCTGATGTCACAGAATATACTGAACAGTTATTTCCCATGTCGTGTTTCCATACCCTGTCTGTGTCAACGAGCTCACCTGGTAGTGTAGATGTTAGAGCCTGTAGACCAGTGTCCCAACTCCAGTCCCCCCCAACAGCCCAACTCCAGTCCCCCCCAACATCACACCTTTTTATTGGATCCTCGGACAAGCACACCTAATAGAACTTGTCAACTAATCATCAAGCCGTCAATTAGTAGAATCAGGTGAGTTTGTCCAGGGCTGCAACAAAAATGGGTGCTGTTGGGGGGACTGGAGGACTGGAGTTGGGCTGTTGGGGGGACTGGAGGAGGGCTGTTGGGGGGGGACTGGAGTTGGGCTGTTGGGGGGACTGGAGGACTGGAGTTGGGCTGTTGGGGGGACTGGAGGACTGGAGTTGGGCTGTTGGGGGGACTGGAGGACTGGAGTTGGGCTGTTGGGGGGACTGGAGGACTGGAGTTGGGCTGTTGGGGGGACTGGAGGACTGGAGTTGGGGGGGACTGGAGTTGGGCTGTTGGGGGGACTGGAGTTGGGCTGTTGGGGGGGACTGGAGGACTGGAGTTGGGGGGGACTGGAGTTGGGCTGTTGGGGGGACTGGAGACTGGAGTTGGGGGGGACTGGAGTTGGGCTGTTGGGGGGGGGACTGGAGTTGGGCTGTTGGGGGGGACTGGAGTTGGGCTGTTGGGGGGGACTGGAGTTGGGCTGTTGGGGGGGACTGGAGTTGGGCTGTTGGGGTGGACTGGAGTTGGGCTGTTGGGGGGGGACTGGAGTTGGGCTGTTGGGGGGGGACTGGAGTTGGGCTGTTGGGGGGGGACTGGAGTTGGGCTGTTGGGGGGGGGACTGGAGTTGGGCTGTTGGGGGGGGGACTGGAGGTGGGCTGTTGGGGGGGGGACTGGAGTTGGGCTGTTGGGGGGGGACTGGAGTTGGGCTGTTGGGGGGGACTGGAGTTGGGCTGTTGGGGGGGGACTGGAGTTGGGCTGTTGGGGGGGACTGGAGTTGGGCTGTTGGGGGGGGGACTGGAGTTGGGCTGTTGGGGGGGGACTGGAGTTGGGCTGTTGGGGGGGGACTGGAGTTGGGCTGTTGGGGGGGGACTGGAGTTGGGCTGTTGGGGGGGGACTGGAGTTGGCTGTTGGGGGGGACTGGAGTGGGGGGGGGGGACTGGAGTTGGGCTGTTGGGGGGGGGACTGGAGTTGGGCTGTGGGGGGGGACTGGAGTTGGGCTGTTGGGGGGCCTGGGTTGGGCTGTTGGGGGGGACTGGAGTTGGGCTGTTGGGGGGGGACTGGAGTTGGGCTGTTGGGGGGGGGACTGGAGTTGGGCTGTTGGGGGGGGACTGGAGTTGGGCTGTTGGGGGGGGACTGGAGTGGGCTGTTGGGGGACTGGAGGACTGGAGTTGGGCTGTTGGGGGACTGGAGGGACTGGAGTTGGGCTGTTGGGGGACTGGAGGACTGGAGTTGGGCTGTTGGGGGGACTGGAGGACTGGAGTTGGGCTGTTGGGGGGACTGGAGGACTGGAGTTGGGCTGTTGGGGGACTGGAGGACTGGAGTTGGGCTGTTGTGGGGACTGGAGGACTGGAGTTGGGCTGTTGGGGGACTGGAGTTGGGCTGTTGGGGGACTGGAGGACTGGAGTTGGGCTGTTGGGGGACTGGAGGACTGGAGTTGGGCTGTTGGGGGACTGGAGGACTGGAGTTGGGCTGTTGGGGGACTGGAGGACTGGAGTTGGGCTGTTAGGGGACTGGAGGACTGGAGTTGGGCTGTAGGGCTGGAGGACTGGAGTTGGGCTGTTGGGGGGACTGGAGTTGGGCTGTTGGGGGGACTGGAGTTGAGCTGTTGGGGGGACTGGAGGACTGGAGTTGGGCTGTTGGGGGGACTGGAGGACTGGAGTTGGGCTGTTGGGGGGACTGGAGGACTGGAGTTGGGCTGTTGGGGGGACTGGAGGACTGGAGTTGGGCTGTTGGGGGGACTGGAGGACTGGAGTTGGGCTGTTGGGGGACTGGAGGACTGGAGTTGGGCTGTTGGGGGACTGGAGGACTGGAGTTGGGCTGTTGGGGGGACTGGAGGACTGGAGTTGGGCTGTTGGGGGACTGGAGGACTGGAGTTGGGCTGTTGGGGGGACTGGAGGACTGGAGTTGGGCTGTTGGGGGACTGGAGTTGGGCTGTTGGGGGGACTGGAGGACTGGAGTTGGGCTGTTGGGGGGACTGGAGGACTGGAGTTGGGCTGTTGGGGGACTGGAGTTGGGCTGTTGGGGGGACTGGAGGACTGGAGTTGGGCTGTTGGGGGGACTGGAGGACTGGAGTTGGGCTGTTGGGGGGACTGGAGGACTGGAGTTGGGCTGTTGAGGGGACTGGAGGACTGGAGTTGGGCTGTTGGGGGGACTGGAGGACTGGAGTTGGGCTGTTGGGGGGACTGGAGGACTGGAGTTGGGCTGTTGGGGGGACTGGAGGACTGGAGTTGGGCTGTTGGGGGGACTGGAGGACTGGAGTTGGGCTGTTGGGGGGACTGGAGGACTGGAGTTGGGCTGTTGAGGGGACTGGAGGACTGGAGTTGGGCTGTTGGGGTACTGGAGTTGGGCTGTTGGGGTACTGGAGGACTGGAGTTGGGCTGTTGGGGTACTGGAGGACTGGAGTTGGGCTGTTGGGGGTACTGGAGGACTGGAGTTGGGCTGTTGGGGGTACTGGAGGACTGGAGTTGGGTTGTTGGGGGTACTGGAGTTGGGCTGTTGGGGGGACTGGAGGACTGGAGTTGGAAAACACTGCTGTAGAACCAAAACACAGCCGCTCACCACACCCCACACAAATGAAGAGATTTACACAACAAGCTCACCTGTGGTTTACCAGAAGCTATGGAAAAAGTTACTAAGACACCAAGACAATAGGACTACTTCCCGGGTGGCTGAGTTACCATAGCAGCTTGTTTGTATATTCCAGTAAGATACCAGTCTGGAATTGTAAAATCGGTCTGTCCCAGTAGGGCTTCAACTATCATAACAGCTGTGCCCGTCTGCCTGCCCGCCTGCCCGTCTGCCTGCCCGTCTGCCTGCCCGTCTGTCTGCCCGCCTGTCTGTCTGTCTGCCCGCCTGTCTGTCTGCCTGCCTGTCTGTCTGCCTGCCTGCCTGTCTGCCTGCCTGTCTGCCTGTCTGTCCCTGTATTACGTAGGAGTCCAGCCAGGTGTGATTCAGCAGGTTCCAGGCAGGATCAGAGGTGTTTTCATTAGTTAAGTATTGCCCAGTATCACTGAAAGATGTCCGTCAGTGTTTTCCCAAACACTCTTCTCAGGAATCTGTTCTTCTCCGTCTTCTCAGAAAACAGTTATTCTAACATGACAGAACGCAGCTCTACCTTTTAACAACGTTCATTATTCCTCTCCCATGTTTCAGAGGTAGATCAATGTCACACACACTCAGCGACTGACGTCAGAGTAAGTTAACAGAGGTCAGGGGTAGTTTAGTAGGGCCTGCGTGGTGTGTGTGTGTGTTCTGTGTTCTGAGACCAAGGCTAAGGAGGGAACAGAGCGAGCAGGCCAGCACTGAACCTGATGTAACTTGCTGTTCCGTGTGTGTGTGTGTGTGTGTGTGTGTGTGGTGTGTGTGTGTGTGTGTGTGTGTGTGTGGTGTGTGTGTGTGTGTTAGTCAGGCTGTGACAGAATAATGTCAGGAAGGGGTGTCTCCTCCCCACCAGCCCTGACACCAGTCCATCTACTTCCTCAATGAAGAGAGTATGACTGAATCCCCTCCTCTCCTCTCCTCCTCCAGCCCTGACACCAGTCCATCTACTTCCTCAATGAAGAGAGTATGACTGAATCCCCTCCTCTCCTCTCCTCCTCCAGCCCTGACACCAGTCCATCTACTTCCTCAATGAAGAGAGTATGACTGAATCCCCTCCTCTCCTCTCCTCCTCCAGCCCTGACACCAGTCCATCTACTTCCTCAATGAAGAGAGTATGACTGAATCCCCTCCTCTCCTCTCCTCCTCCAGCCCTGACACCAGTCCATCTACTTCCTCAATGAAGAGAGTATGACTGAATCCCCTCCTCTCCTCTCCTCCTCCAGCCCTGACACCAGTCCATCTACTTCCTCAATGAAGAGAGTATGACTGAATCCCCTCCTCTCCTCTCCCCCACCAGCCCTGACACCAGTCCATCTACTTCCTCAATGAAGAGAGTATGACTGAATCCCCTCCTCTCCTCTCCTCCTCCAGCCCTGACACCAGTCCATCTACTTCCTCAATGAAGAGAATATGACTGAATCCCCTCCTCTCCTCTCCTCCTCCAGCCCTGACACCAGTCCATCTACTTCCTCAATGAAGAGAGTATGACTGAATCCCCTCCTCTCCTCTCCCCCCACCAGCCCTGACACCAGTCCATCTACTTCCTCAATGAAGAGAGTATGACTGAATCCCCTCCTCTCCTCTCCTCCTCCAGCCCTGACACCAGTCCATCTACTTCCTCAATGAAGAGAGTATGACTGAATCCCCTCCTCTCCTCTCCTCCTCCAGCCCTGACACCAGTCCATCTACTTCCTCAATGAAGAGAGTATGACTGAATCCCCTCCTCTCCTCTCCCCCACCAGCCCTGACACCAGTCCATCTACTTCCTCAATGAAGAGAGTATGACTGAATCCCCTCCTCTCCTCTCCCCCACCAGCACTGACACCAGTCCATCTACTTCCTCAATGAAGAGAGTATGACTGAATCCCCTCCTCTCCTCTCCCCCACCAGCCCTGACACCAGTCCATCTACTTCCTCAATGAAGAGAGTATGACTGAATCCCCTCCTCTCCTCTCCCCCACCAGCCCTGACACCAGTCCATCTACTTCCTCAATGAAGAGAGTATGACTGAATCCCCTCCTCTCCTCTCCTCCTCCAGCCCTGACACCAGTCCATCTACTTCCTCAATGAAGAGAGTATGACTGAATCCCCTCCTCTCCTCTCCCCCACCAGCCCTGACACCAGTCCATCTACTTCCTCAATGAAGAGAGTATGACTGAATCCCCTCCTCTCCTCTCCTCCTCCAGCCCTGACACCAGTCCATCTACTTCCTCAATGAAGAGAGTATGACTGAATCCCCTCCTCTCCTCTCCTCCACCAGCCCTGACACCAATCCATCTACTTCCTCAATGAAGAGAGTATGACTGAATCCCCTCCTCTCCTCTCCCCCACCAGCCCTGACACCAGTCCATCTACTTCCTCAATGAAGAGAGTATGACTGAATCCCCTCCTCTCCTCTCCTCCTCCAGCCCTGACACCAGTCCATCTACTTCCTCAATGAAGAGAGTATGACTGAATCCCCTCCTCTCCTCTCCCCCACCAGCCCTGACACCAGTTTCTCTACTTCCTCAATGAAGAGAGTATGACTGAATCCCCTCCTCTCCTCTCCCCCACCAGCCCTGACACCAGTTTCTCTACTTCCTCAATGAAGAGAGTATGACTGAATCCCCTCCTCTCCTCTCCCCCACCAGCCCTGACACCAGTCCATCTACTTCCTCAATGAAGAGAGTATGACTGAATCCCCTCCTCTCCTCTCCCCCACCAGCCCTGACACCAGTCCATCTACTTCCTCAATGAAGAGAGTATGACTGAATCCCCTCCTCTCCTCTCCTCCTCCAGCCCTGACACCAGTTTCTCTACTTCCTCAATGAAGAGAGTATGACTGAATCCCCTCCTCTCCTCTCCTCCACCAGCCCTGACACCAGTCCATCTACTTCCTCAATGAAGAGAGTATGACTGAATCCCCTCCTCTCCTCTCCTCCTCCAGCCCTGACACCAGTTTCTCTACTTCCTCAATGAAGAGAGTATGACTGAATCCCCTCCTCTCCTCTCCTCCTCCAGCCCTGACACCAGTTTCTCTACTTCCTCAATGAAGAGAGTATGACTGAATCCCCTCCTCTCCTCTCCTCCCCACCAGCCCTGACACCAGTTTCTCTACTTCCTCAATGAAGAGAGTATGACTGAATCCCCTCCTCTCCTCTCCCCCACCAGCCCTGACACCAGTTTCTCTACTTCCTCAATGAAGAGAGTATGACTGAATCCCCTCCTCTCCTCTCCCCCACCAGCCCTGACACCAGTCCATCTACTTCCTCAATGAAGAGAGTATGACTGAATCCCCTCCTCTCCTCTCCTCCTCCAGCCCTGACACCAGTCCATCTACTTCCTCAATGAAGAGAGTATGACTGAATCCCCTCCTCTCCTCTCCCCCACCAGCCCTGACACCAGTTTCTCTACTTCGTCAATGAAGAGAGTATGACTGAATCCCCTCCTCTCCTCTCCTCCTCCAGCCCTGACACCAGTTTCTCTACTTCCTCAATGAAGAGAGTATGACTGAATCCCCTCCTCTCCTCTCCTCCCCACCAGCCCTGACACCAGTCCATCTACTTCCTCAATGAAGAGAGTATGACTGAATCCCCTCCTCTCCTCTCCTCCTCCAGCCCTGACACCAGTTTCTCTACTTCCTCAATGAAGAGAGTATGACTGAATCCCCTCCTCTCCTCTCCCCCACCAGCCCTGACACCAGTCCATCTACTTCCTCAATGAAGAGAGTATGACTGAATCCCCTCCTCTCCTCTCCTCCACCAGCCCTGACACCAGTTTCTCTACTTCCTCAATGAAGAGAGTATGACTGAATCCCCTCCTCTCCTCTCCCCCACCAGCCCTGACACCAGTTTCTCTACTTCCTCAATGAAGAGAGTATGACTGAATCTCCACTTCTAATTCTCCACGGTTTTCCAGAGGTTACACATGGACACTCCCAATCATGGATCTAAAAACCAAAGGATTGGTGTAAACGTACAATTGTGGCCAAAAGTGTTGAGAATGACACAAATATTAATTTTCACAAAGTTTGCTGCTTCAGTGTCTTTAGATATTTTTGTCAGATGTTACTATGGAATACTGAAGTATAATTACAAGCATTTCATAAGTGTCAAAGGCTTTTATTGACAATTACATGAAGTTGATGCAAAGAGTCAATATTTGCAGTGTTGACCCTTCTTTTTCAAGACCTCTGCAATCCGCCCTGGCATGCTGTCAATTAACTTCTGGGCCACATCCTGACTGATGGCAGCCCATTCTTGCATAATCAATGCTTGGAGTTTGTCAGAATTTGTGGGTTTTTGTTTGTCCACCCGCCTCTTGAGGATTGACCACAAGTTCTCAATGGGATTAAGGTCTGGGGAGTTTCCTGGCCATGGACCCAAAATATCGATGTTTTGTTCCCCGAGCCAACGTTGTGAAAATTAATATTTGTGTCATTCTCAAAACTTTTGGCCACGACTGTAGTGTGGAGGGAGTTTCACCACTGGAAAATCAATGAGAGAAAGTGTGTAAGTGCACACTTGGGGAGAAGGGTGAAGAATGAGGATGTGGGCGAAAAGTTTGATCGATTTATGTGAAGTTACTGAGGGATGATTGGAGGAGAGAAGGGGTCATGAGGAGGGGGAGGAGTTGGTAGAGAGAAGAGAGACAGGGGACTTGTAGTGGGAACAGGGTTATAGTGGGAACAGGGTTATAGTGGGAACAGGGTTATAGTGGGAACAGGGTTATAGTGGGAACAGGGTTATAGTGGGAACAGGGTTAGAGTGGGTTGGGTTATAGTGGGAACAGGGTTATAGTGGGAACAGGGTTATAGTGGGACAGGGCAGTAGTGGGAACAGGGTTATAGTGGGAACAGGGTTATAGTGGGAACAGGGTTATAGTGGGACAGGGCAGTAGTGGGAACAGGGTTATAGTGGGAACAGGGTTATAGTGGGAACATGGTTAGAGTGGGAACAGGGTTATAGTGGGAACAGGGTTAGAGTGGGAACAGGGTTAGAGTGGGAACAGGGTTAGAGTGGGAACAGGGTTATAGTGGGACAGGACAGGGGGACTTGTAGTGGGAACATGGTTATAGTGGGAACAGGGTTAGAGTGGGAACAGGGTTATAGTGGGGACAGGGTTATAGTGGGAACAGGGTTAGAGTGGGAACAGGGTTAGAGTGGGAACAGGGTTAGAGTGGGACAGGGTTATAGTGGGACAGGACAGGGGGGACTTGTAGTGGGAACAGGGTTAGAGTGGGACAGGGCAGTAGTGGGAACATGGTTAGAGTGGGAACATGGTTAGAGTGGGAACATGGTTATAGTGGGAACAGGGTTATAGTGGGACAGGACAGGGGGGACTTGTAGTGGGAACAGGGTTATAGTGGGAACAGGGTTAGAGTGGGAACAGGGTTATAGTGGGAACATGGTTAGAGTGGGAACATGGTTAGAGTGGGAACATGGTTATAGTGGGAACAGGGTTATAGTGGGAACAGGGTTAGAGTGGGAACAGGGTTATAGTGGGAACAGGGTTATAGTGGGACAGGGTTATAGTGGGAACAGGGTTATAGTGGGGACAGGGTTATAGTGGGACAGGGCAGGGGGACTTGTAGTGGGAACAGAGTTAGAGTGGGACAGGACAGGGGGGACTTGTAGTGGGAACAGGGTTAGAGTGGGACAGGACAGGGGGGACTTGTAGTGGGAACAGGGTTAGAGTGGGACAGGACAGGGGGGACTTGTAGTGGGAACAGGGTTATAGTGGGACAGGGCAGTAGTGGGAACAGGGTTATAGTGGGAACAGGGCAGGGGGACTTGTAGTGGGAACAGGGTTATAGTGGGAACAGGGTTATAGTGGGAACAGGGTTATAGTGGGAACAGGGTTATAGTGGGAACAGGCTTATAGTGGGACAGGGCAGGGGGGCTTGTAGTGGGAACAGGGTTATAGTGGGACAGGACAGGGGGACTTGTAGTGGGAACAGGGTTATAGTGGGAACAGGGTTAGAGTGGGACAGGGTTAGAGTGGGACAGGGTTAGAGTGGGACAGGGCAGGGGGGCTTGTAGTGGGAACAGGGTTAGAGTGGGACAGGGCAGGGGGAACTTGTAGTGGGAACAGGGTTAGAGTGAAGATCCCAGCTGAGGTCATGTCCTGCCTGTGTTTTCTAACTCCCCAGAACCAGGCTTAGAGGGGGAGGAAGAGATGAGAGGGAGGAGGGAGAGAGTGTTTCAGAAACACCAGGGTTTTTTCCCAGCAGGGGCCCTGGACTGCTTTCCTGCATGGCCTCTCCTCTCTCCCAGGCTGTCACCACCTTACACAGTCATACAGTCCCTACAGTACAGTCAGCACTGAACAACCAACACTTAACAACCAACCAGTACTGGCAATCTGTACTATAGCTAACCCTGAGTCCTACTAATTACCCACAACAACCCAGAACCATCCCAAACATCTACCACCACAAACTTAAACTCACCATCCCCAAACTACCCTCACCATCCCCAAACTACCCTCACCATCCCCAAACTACCCTCACCATCCCCAAACTACCCTCACCATCCCCAAACTACCCTCACCATCGCCAAACTACCCTCACCATCCCCAAACTACCCTCACCATCCCCAAACTACCCTCACCATCCCCAAACTACCCTCACCATCCCCAAACTACCCTCACCCTCCCCAAACTACCCTCACCCTCCCCAAACTACCCTCACCATCCCCAAACTACCCTCACCATCCCCAAACTACCCTCACCATCCCCAAACTACCCTCACCATCCCCAAACTACCCAAAACCATCCCCAAACTACCCAAAACCATCCCCAAACTACCCAAAACCATCCCCAAACTACCCTCACCATCCCCAAACTACCCTCACCATCCCCAAACTACCCTCACCATCCCCAAACTACCCTCACCATCCCCAAACTACCCTCACCCTCCCCAAACTACCCTCACCATCCCCAAACTACCCTCACCATCCCCAAACTACCCAAAACCATCCCCAAACTACCCAAAACCATCCCCAAACTACCCAAAACCATCCCCAAACTACCCAAAACCATCCCCAAACTACCCTCACAATCCCCAAACTACCCTCAACATCCCCAAACTACCCTCAACATCCCCAAACTACCCTCACCATCCCCAAACTACCCAAAACCATCCCCAAACTACCCTCACCATCCCCAAACTACCCAAAACCATCCCCAAACTACCCTCACCATCCCCAAACTACCCAAAACCATCCCTAAACTACCCTCACTATCCCCAAACTACCCAAAACCACTCCACAAAGAGTATCTCTCTGATCCTCCCTCAACTTGCCCCACCCTTAGTCACCCTTCTCTCTCGGCTCCATTTCCAGCAGATTCACTTAAATACCAGCTAGAAAAACACAGTCCGTCTCTCCTGGGTGTGGGGGGAGAGAGAGGGAGAGAGAGACAGACAGACAGAGAGACAGAGAGACAGAGAGACAGAGAGACAGAGAGACAGACAGAGAGACAGAGAGACAGACAGACAGAGAGACAGAGAGACAGACAGACAGAGAGACAGACAGACAGAGAGACAGACAGACAGACAGACAGACAGACAGACAGACAGACAGACAGACAGACAGACAGACAGACAGACAGACAGACAGACAGACAGACAGACAGACAGACAGACCGAGAGAGCGAGAGAGCGAGCAAGCGAGAGAGAGACAGAGAGAGAGAGAGAGAGTGAGAGAGAGAGAAGCACCAGCTGTGGTTTGTTGTTCCTCTGGATAGAGAGAGGCCGTGCAACTCCACTCCCTCTCTCTCTCTCTCTCTCTCTCTCTCTCTCTCTCTCCCTTTTCCTCTTCCTGTCACTTTTTTTTTAAGCCTCTCTATTTATCTTTCAGTCTCTCTCTCTTGCTCTCTCTCCCTCTTCCTGTCTCTCTCTCTCTCTCTCTCCCTCTTCCTGTCTCTCTCTTTTTCTCTCGCTCTACCCCAATGTTCCTATCTTTATCTCGCTCCCTTTTCCGGTCTCTCTCTCCCTTTTTTTTAATCTCCCTCTCTCATAGTGTGTGTGTGTGTGTGTGTGTGTGTGTGTGTGTGTGTGTGTGCAACACATTTCCTTCCCTACATAAGCGGTTCAGGAAAACCCTTGCCAGTGATTCCGTCCCAAACCCTGTTTATTTCACAGTGACTTAAAAAGTGACTATAAAAATCAGCTATAGTTCTCCTGTATTGTACTGAATATCATCCGAAACGGACACAGAATAAACACCCACAGCTAAACTCAGTAGCCGGATGTTTTGTGTTTTACTGGCTGGAAGTACATTCAACAATGTATGAAAGAAAGATAAAAATATACTATATCTCAGAAAATGTTTAACAGACTTGTTTCCTCAAAATGTTAAACCTCACCCCCGAGGAAAACACCACCACTACCACTACAATACCACTACAATACCACTACAATACCACTACAATACCACTACCCTACCACTACCACTACTACTACACTACTACCACTACAATACCACTACACTACCACTACACTACCACTACACTACCACTACACTACCACTACAATACCACTACACTACCACTACACTACCACTACACTACCACTACACTACCACTACACTACCACTATTACTACCACTACAATACCACTACACTACCACTATTACTACCACTACACTACCACTATTACTACCACTACAATACCACTACACTACCACTATTACTACCACTACACTACCACTATTACTACCACTACACTACCACTACACTACCACTATTACTACCACTACTACCACTACAATACCACTACACTACCACTACACTACCACTACACTACCACTACAATACCACTACACTACCACTATTACTACCACTACACTACCACTACAATACCACTACACTACCACTACACTACCACTACACTACCACTATTACTACCACTACAATACCACTACTAGTATTACTACCACTACACTACCACTACTAGTATTACTACCACTACACTACCACTACTAGTATTACTACCACTACAATAACACTACTAGTATTACTACACCTACTAGTATTACTACCACTACTAGTATTACTACCACTACAATACCACTACTAGTATTACTACCACTACAATAATACCACTAGTATTACTACACCTACTAGTATTACTACCACTACTAGTATTACTACACCTACTAGTATTACTACCACTACTAGTATTACTACACCTACTAGTATTACTACCACTACTAGTATTACTACCACTACAATACCACTACTAGTATTACTACACCTACTAGTATTACTACCACTACTAGTATTACTACCACTACACTACCACTACTAGTATTACTACCACTACAATAACACTACTAGTATTACTACCACTACTAGTATTACTACCACTACTAGTATTACTACCACTACTAGTATTACTACCACTACTAGTATTACTACCACTACAATACCACTACTAGTATTACTACAACTACAATAACACTACTAGTATTACTACCACTACAATAACACTACTAGTATTAATACCACTACTAGTATTACTACCACTACAATACCACTACTAGTATTACTACAACTACAATACCACTACTAGTATTACTACCACTACAATACCACTACTAGTATTACTACCACTACTAGTATTACTACCACTACTAGTATTACTACCACTACAATACCACTACTAGTATTACTACCACTACAATACCACTACTAGTATTACTACCCTACCAGTATTACTACCACTACAATACCACTACTAGTATTACTACCCCTACTAGTATTACTACCACTACTATTATTACTACCACTACAATACCACTACTAGTATTACTACCACTACAATACCACTACTAGTATTACTACCACTACTAGTATTACTACCACTACAATAACACTACTAGTATTACTACCACTACAATACCACTACTAGTATTACTACCACTACAATACCACTACTAGTATTACTACCACTACTAGTATTACTACCACTACTAGTATTACTACCACTACAATACCACTACTAGCATTACTACCACTACAATACCACTACTAGTATTACTACCACTACTAGCATTACTACCACTACAATACCACTACTAGTATTACTACCACTACTAGCATTACTACCACTACAATACCACTACTAGTATTACTACCACTACTAGTATTACTACCACTACAATACCACTACTAGTATTACTACCACTACAATACCACTACTAGAATTACTACCACTACAATACCACTACTAGTATTACTACCACTACAATACCACTACTAGTATTACTACCACTACTAGTATTACTACCACTACAATACCACTACTAGTATTACTACCACTACAATACCACTACTAGTATTACTACCACTACTAGTATTACTACCACTACTAGTATTACTACCACTACAATACCACTACTAGTATTACTACCACTACTAGTATTACTACCACTACTAGTATTACTACCACTACAATACCACTACTAGTATTACTACCACTACAATACCACTACTAGTATTACTACCACTACTAGTATTACTACCACTACTAGCATTACTACCACTACTAGTATTACTACCACTACAATACCACTACTAGTATTACTACCACTACAATACCACTACTAGTATTACTACCACTACTAGTATTACTACCACTACTAGCATTACTGCCACTACTAGTATTACTACCACTACTAGTATTACTACCACTACAATACCACTACTAGTATTACTACCACTACAATACCACTACTAGTATTACTACCACTACTAGTATTACTACCACTACTACTACCACTACTAGTATTACTACCACTACAATACCACTACTAGTATTACTACGACTACTAGTATTACTACCACTACTAGTATTACTACTAGTATTACTACCACTACTAGTATTACTACCACTACAATACCACTACTAGCATTACTACCCCTACAATACCACTACTAGTATTACTACCACTACTAGTATTACTACCACTACAATACCACTACTAGTATTACTACCACTACAATACCACTACTAGTATTACTACCACTACTAGTATTACTACCACTACAATACCACTACTAGCATTACTACCCCTACAATACCACTACTAGTATTACTACCACTACTAGTATTACTACCACTACAATACCACTACTAGTATTACTACCACTACAATAACACTACTAGTATTACTACCCCTACAATAACACTACTAGTATTACTACCACTACTAGCATTACTACCACTACTAGTATTACTACCACTACTAGTATTACTACCCCTACAATACCACTACTAGCATTACTACCACTACTAGTATTACTACCACTACAATACCACTACTAGTATTACTACCACTACAATAACACCACTAGTATTACTACCACTACTAGCATTACTACCACTACTAGTATTACTACCACTACAATAACACCACTAGTATTACTACCACTACAATACCATTTCTAGTATTACTACCACTACACTACCACTACTAGTATTACTACCACTACAATACCACTACTAGTATTACTACCACTACAATACCACTACTAGTATTACTACCACTACTAGTATTACTACCACTACAATACCACTACTAGTATTACTACCACTACTAGTATTACTACCACTACAATACCACTACTAGTATTACTACCACTACTAGTATTACTACCACTACTAGTATTACTACCACTACTAGTATTACTACCACTACTAGTATTACTACCACTACAATACCACTACTAGTATTACTACCACTACTAGTATTACTACCACTACAATACCACTACTAGCATTACTACCACTACACTACCACTACTAGTATTACTACCACTACAATACCACTACTAGTATTACTATCACTACAATACCACTACTAGTATTACTACCACTACAATACCACTACTAGTATTACTACCACTACAATACCACTACTAGTATTACTACCACTACTAGTATTACTACCCCTACAATACCACTACTAGTATTACTACCACTACTAGTATTACTACCACTACAATACCACTACTAGTATTACTACCACTACTAGTATTACTACCACTACAATACCACTACTAGTATTACTACCACTACTAGTATTACTACGACTACTAGTATTACTACCACTACAATACCACTACTAGTATTACTACCACTACAATACCACTACTAGTATTACTACCACTACAATACCACTACTAGTATTACTACCACTACTAGTATTACTACCACTACTAGTATTACTACCACTACAATACCACTACTAGTATTACTACCACTACAATACCACTACTAGTATTACTACCACTACCAGTATTACTACCACTACAATACCACTACTAGTATTACTACCACTACTAGTATTACTACCACTACTAGTATTACTACCACTACAATACCACTACTAGTATTACTACCACTACAATACCACTACTAGTATTACTACCACTACTAGTATTACTACCACTACAATAACACTACTAGTATTACTACCACTACAATACCACTACTAGTATTACTACCACTACTAGTATTACTACCACTACAATACCACTACTAGTATTACTACCACTACTAGTATTACTACCCACTACTAGTATTACTACCACTACCATACCACTACTAGCATTACTAACCACTACAATACCACTACTAGTATTACTACCACTACTAGCATTACTACCACTACAATACCACTACTAGTATTACTACACTACTAGCATTTACTAACACTACAATACCACTACTAGTATTACTACCACTACTAGTATTACTACCACTACATACCACTACTAGTATTACTACCACTACAATACCACTACTAGAATTACTACCACTACAATACCAACTACTGTATTACTACCCACTACAATACCACTACTAGTATTACTACCACTACTAGTATTATCCACTACCATACCACTACTAGTATTACTACCACTACTAGTATTCCTACCACTACTAGTATTACTACCACTACAATACCACTACTAGTATTACTACCACTACTAGTATTACTACCCACTCTAGTATTACTACCACTACAATACCACTACTAGTATTACTACCACTACAATACCACTACTAGTATTACTACCACTACTAGTATTACTACCACTACTAGCATTACTACCACTACTAGTATTACTACCACTACTAGTATTACTACCACTACAATACCACTACTAGTATTACTACCACTACAATACCACTACTAGTATTACTACCACTACTAGTATTACTACCACTACTAGCATTACTGCCACTACTAGTATTACTACCACTACTAGTATTACTACCACTACAATACCACTACTAGTATTACTACCACTACAATACCACTACTAGTATTACTACCACTACTAGTATTACTACCACTACTACTACCACTACTAGTATTACTACCACTACTAGTATTACTACCACTACAATACCACTACTAGTATTACTACGACTACTAGTATTACTACCACTACTAGTATTACTACTAGTATTACTACCACTACTAGTATTACTACCACTACAATACCACTACTAGCATTACTACCCCTACAATACCACTACTAGTATTACTACCACTACTAGTATTACTACCACTACAATACCACTACTAGTATTACTACCACTACTAGTATTACTACCACTACAATACCACTACTAGCATTACTACCCCTACAATACCACTACTAGTATTACTACCACTACTAGTATTACTACCACTACAATACCACTACTAGTATTACTACCACTACAATAACACTACTAGTATTACTACCCCTACAATAACACTACTAGTATTACTACCACTACTAGCATTACTACCACTACTAGTATTACTACCACTACTAGTATTACTACCCCTACAATACCACTACTAGCATTACTACCACTACTAGTATTACTACCACTACAATACCACTACTAGTATTACTACCACTACAATAACACCACTAGTATTACTACCACTACTAGCATTACTACCACTACTAGTATTACTACCACTACAATAACACCACTAGTATTACTACCACTACAATACCATTTCTAGTATTACTACCACTACACTACCACTACTAGTATTACTACCACTACAATACCACTACTAGTATTACTACCACTACAATACCACTACTAGTATTACTACCACTACTAGTATTACTACCACTACAATACCACTACTAGTATTACTACCACTACAATACCACTACTAGTATTACTACCACTACTAGTATTACTACCACTACAATACCACTACTAGTATTACTACCACTACTAGTATTACTACCACTACTAGTATTACTACCACTACTAGTATTACTACCACTACAATACCACTACTAGTATTACTACCACTACTAGTATTACTACCACTACAATACCACTACTAGCATTACTACCACTACACTACCACTACTAGTATTACTACCACTACAATACCACTACTAGTATTACTATCACTACAATACCACTACTAGTATTACTACCACTACAATACCACTACTAGTATTACTACCACTACAATACCACTACTAGTATTACTACCACTACTAGTATTACTACCCCTACAATACCACTACTAGTATTACTACCACTACTAGTATTACTACCACTACAATACCACTACTAGTATTACTACCACTACTAGTATTACTACCACTACAATACCACTACTAGTATTACTACCACTACTAGTATTACTACGACTACTAGTATTACTACCACTACAATACCACTACTAGTATTACTACCACTACAATACCACTACTAGTATTACTACCACTACTAGTATTACTACCACTACAATAACACTACTAGTATTACTACCACTACAATACCACTACTAGTATTACTACCACTACTAGTATTACTACCACTACAATACCACTCCTAGCATTACTACCACTACTAGTATTACTACCCCTACAATAACACTCCTAGTATTACTACCACTACAATAACACTACTAGTATTACTACCACTACAATACCACTACTAGTATTACTACCACTACAATACCACTACTAGCATTACTACCACTACAATACCACTACTAGTATTACTACCACTACAATAACACTACTAGTATTACTACCACTACTAGTATTACTACCACTACAATAACACTACTAGTATTACTACCACTACTAGTATTACTACCACTACTAGTATTACTACCACTACTAGTATTACTACCACTACTAGTATTACTATCACTACAATACCACTACTAGTATTACTACCCCTACAATACCACTACTAGTATTACTACTAGTATTACTACCACTACTAGTATTACTACTAGTATTACTACCACTACAATACCACTACTAGTATTACTACCACTACTAGTATTACTACCACTACTAGTATTACTACCACTACTAGTATTACTACCACTACAATACCACTACTAGTATTACTACCACTACTAGTATTACTACCACTACTAGTATTACTACCACTACTAGTATTACTACCACTACTAGTATTAATACCACTACAATACCACTACTAGTATTACTACCACTACAATACCACTAGTAGCATTACTACCACTACTAGTATTACTACCCCTACAATACCACTACTAGTATTACTACAACTACAATACCACTACTAGTATTACTACCACTACTAGTATTACTACCACTACAATACCACTACTAGTATTACTACCACTACAATACCACTACTAGTATTCTACCACTACTGTATTACTACCACTACTAGTATTATACCTACAATACCACTACTAGTATTACTACCCCTACAATACCACTACTAGTATTACTACAACTACAATACCACTACTAGTATTACTACCACTACTAGTATTACTACCACTACAATACCACTACTAGTATTACTACCACTACAATACCACTACTAGTATTACTACCACTACTAGCATTACTACCACTACTAGTATTACTACCACTACAATACCACTACTAGTATTACTACCACTACTAGTATTACTACCACTACAATACCACTACTAGTATTACTACCACTACAATACCACTACTAGTATTACTACCACTACTAGTATTACTACCACTACTAGTATTACTACCACTACTAGTATTACTACCACTACAATACCACTACTAGTATTACTACCACTACTAGTATTACTACCACTACAATACCACTACTAGTATTACTACCACTACAATACCACTACTAGTATTACTACCACTACAATACCACTACTAGTATTACTACCCCTACAATAACACTACTAGTATTACTACCACTACTAGTATTACTACCACTACTAGTATTACTACCACTACTAGTATTACTACCACTACTAGCATTACTACCACTACAATACCACTACTAGTATTACTACCCCTACAATACCACTACTAGTATTACTACCCCTACAATAACACTACTAGTATTACTACCACTACTAGTATTACTACCACTACTAGTATTACTACCACTACAATACCACTACTAGTATTACTACCACTACAATAACACTCCTAGTATTACTACCACTACAATAACACTCCTAGTATTACTACCCCTACAATACCACTACTAGTATTACTACCACTACTAGTATTACTACCACTACAATAACACTACTAGTATTACTACCACTACTAGTATTACTACCACTACTAGTATTACTACCACTACTAGTATTACTACCACTACAATACCACTACTAGTATTACTACAACTACAATAACACTACTAGTATTACTACCACTACAATACCACTACTAGTATTACTACCACTACAATACTACCAATACCCCTACTAGTATTATACCACTACAATACCACTACTAGAATTACTACCACTACTAGTACTTACTACCACTACTAGTATTACTACCACTACAATACCACTACTAGTATACTACCACTACTAGTATTACACCACTACTAGTATTACTACCACTACAATACCACTACTAGTATTATACCACTACTAGTATTACTACCAACTACAATACCACTACTAGTATTACTACCACTACAATACCACTACCTAGTATTACTACCACTACAATACCACTACTAAGTAATTACTACCACTACTAGTATTATACACTACAATACCACTACTAGTATTACTACCACTACACTACCACTACTAGTATTACTACAACTACAATACCACTACTAGTATTACTACCCTACAATACCAATACTAGTATTACTACCACTACTAGTATTGCTACCACTACAATACCACTACTAGTTATTACTACCACTACTAGTATACTAACCACTACTAGTATTACTACCACTACAATACCACTACTAGTATTACTACCACTACAATACCACTACTAGTATTACTACCACTACAATACCACTACTAGTATTACTACCACTACTAGTATTACTACCCCTACAATACCACTACTAGTATTACTACCACTACTAGTATTACTACCACTACAATACCACTACTAGTATTACTACCACTACAATAACACTACTAGTATTACTACCACTACAATACCACTACTAGTATTACTACCACTACTAGTATTACTACCACTACAATACCACTACTAGTATTACTACCACTACAATACCACTACTAGTATTACTACCCCTACAATACCACTACTAGTATTACTACCCCTACAATAACACTACTAGTATTACTACCACTACTAGTATTACTACCACTACAATAACACTACTAGTATTACTACCACTACTAGTATTACTACCACTACTAGTATTACTACCACTACAATACCACTACTAGTATTACTACCACTACTAGTATTACTACCACTACTAGTATTACTACCACTACTAGTATTACTACCACTACTAGTATTACTACCACTACAATACCACTACTAGCATTACTACCACTACTAGTATTACTACCACTACTAGTATTACTACCACTACTAGTATTACTACCACTACTAGTATTACTACCACTACAATAACACTCCTAGTATTACTACCACTACTAGTATTACTACCACTACTAGTATTACTACCACTACAATACCACTACTAGTATTACTACCACTACTAGTATTACTACCACTACTAGTATTACTACCACTACAATACCACTACTAGCATTACTACCACTACTAGTATTACTACCACTACTAGTATTACTACCACTACAATACCACTACTAGTATTACTACCACTACTAGTATTACTACCACTACTAGTATTACTACCACTACAATACCACTACTAGCATTACTACCACTACTAGTATTACTACCACTACTAGTATTACTACCACTACAATACCACTACTAGTATTACTACCACTACAATACCACTACTAGTATTACTACCACTACACTACCACTACTAGTATTACTACCACTACAATACCACTACTAGTATTACTACCACTACAATACCACTACTAGTATTACTACCACTACTAGTATTACTACCACTACAATAACACTACTAGTATTACTACCACTACTAGTATTACTACCACTACAATACCACTACTAGCATTACTACCACTACTAGTATTACTACCACTACAATAACACCACTAGTATTACTACCACTACAATACCACTACTAGTATTACTACCACTACAATACCACTACTAGTATTACTACCACTACAATACCACTACTAGAATTACTACCACTACAATACCACTACTAGTATTACTACCACTACTAGTATTACTACCACTACTAGTATTACTACCCCTACAATACCACTACTAGTATTACTACCACTACAATACCACTACTAGTATTACTACCACTACAATACCACTACTAGTATTACTACCCCTACAATACCACTACTAGTATTACTACCACTACAATAACACTACTAGCATTACTACCACTACTAGTATTACTACCACTACTAGTATTACTACCACTACAATACCACTACTAGTATTACTACCACTACTAGTATTACTACCACTACTAGTATTACTACCACTACTAGTATTACTACCACTACAATACCACTACTAGTATTACTACCACTACAATAACACTACTAGCATTACTACCACTACTAGTATTACTACCACTACAATACCACTACTAGTATTACTACCACTACTAGTATTACTACCACTACAATAACAATACTAGTATTACTACCACTACAATAACACTACTAGTATTACTACCACTACAATACCACTACTAGTATTACTACCACTACTAGTATTACTACCACTACAATACCACTACTAGTATTACTACCACTACCAGTATTACTACCCCTGCAATACCACTACAATACCACTACTAGTATTACTACCACTACTAGTATTACTACCCTGCAATACCACTACAATACCACTACTAGTATTACTACCACTACAATACCACTACTAGTATTACTACCACTACTAGTATTACTACCACTACAATACCACTACTAGTATTACTACCACTACTAGTATTACTACCACTACTAGTATTACTACCACTACTAGTATTACTACCACTACAATACCACTACTAGTATTACTACCACTACAATACCACTACTAGTATTACTACCACTACAATACCACTACTAGTATTACTACCACTACACTACCACTACTAGTATTACTACCCCTGCAATACCACTACAATACCACTACTAGTATTACTACCACTACAATACCACTACTAGTATTACTACCACTACTAGTATTACTACCACTACAATACCACTACTAGTATTACTACCACTACTAGTATTACTACCACTACTAGTATTACTACCACTACTAGTATTACTACCACTACAATACCACCCCTAGTATTACTACCACTACACTACCACTACTAGTATTACTACCACTACTAGTATTACTACCACTACAATACCACTACTAGTATTACTACCACTACTAGTATTACTACCACTACTAGTATTACTACCACTACAATACCACTACTAGTATTACTACCACTACAATAACACTACTAGTATTACTACCACTACAATAACACTACTAGTATTACTACCACTACAATACCACTACTAGTATTACTACCACTACTAGTATTACTACCACTACAATAACACTACTAGTATTACTACCACTACAATACCACTACTAGTATTACTACCACTACTAGTATTACTACCACTACAATAACACTACTAGTATTACTACCACTACAATACCACTACTAGTATTACTACCACTACCAGTATTACTACCACTACAATACCACTCCTAGCATTACTACCACTACTAGTATTACTACCACTACAATAACACTACTAGTATTACTACCACTACACTACCACTACTAGTATTACTACCACTACTAGTATTACTACCACTACACTACCACTACTAGCATTACTACCACTACTAGTATTACTACCACTACAATACCACTACTAGTATTACTACCACTACTAGTATTACTACCACTACAATACCACTACTAGTATTACTACCACTACAATACCACTACTAGTATTACTACCACTACTAGTATTACTACCACTACAATACCACTACTAGTATTATTACCACTACAATACCACTACTAGTATTACTACCACTACTAGTATTACTACCACTACAATACCACTACTAGTATTACTACCACTACCAGTATTACTACCACTACAATACCACTACTAGTATTACTACCACTACTAGTATTACTACCACTACTAGTATTACTACCACTACAATACCACTACTAGTATTACTACCACTACTAGTATTACTACCACTACTAGTATTACTACCACTACTAGTATTACTACCACTACAATACCACTACTAGTATTACTACCACTACTAGCATTACTACCACTACAATACCACTACTAGTATTACTACCACTACTAGTATTACTACCACTACAATACCACTACTAGTATTACTACCACTACCAGTATTACTACCACTACAATACCACTACTAGTATTACTACCACTACTAGTATTACTACCACTACAATACCACTACTAGCATTACTACCACTACTAGTATTACTACCACTACTAGTATTACTACCACTACAATACCACTACTAGTATTACTACCACTACTAGTATTACTACCACTACTAGTATTACTACCACTACAATACCACTACTAGTATTACTACCACTACAATACCACTACTAGTATTACTACCACTACTAGTATTACTACCACTACAATACCACTACTAGTATTACTACCTAGTATTACTACCACTACAATACCACTACTAGTATTACTACCACTACAATACCACTACTAGTATTACTACCACTACAATACCACAACTAGTATTACTACCACTACTAGTATTACTACCACTACTAGTATTACTACCACTACTAGTATTACTACCACTACAATACCACTACTAGTATTACTACCCCTACAATATCACTACCACTACTACTACCCCTACAATAACACTACTAGTATTACTACCACTACTAGTATTACTACCACTACTAGTATTACTACCACTACTAGTATTACTACCACTACAATACCACTACTAGTATTACTACCACTACTAGTATTACTACCACTACTAGTATTACTACCACTACAATACCACTACTAGTATTACTAACACTACTAAACTCAGCAAAATAAATAAACTTCCTTTTTTCAGGACTCCGTCTTTCAAAGATAATTCGTAAAAATCCAAATAACTTCACAGATCTTCATTGTAAAGGGTTTAAACACCGTTTCCCCATGCTTGTTCAATTAACCATAAACAATTAATGAACATGCACCTGTGGAACGGTCGTTAAGACACTAACAGCTTACAGACGGTAGGCAATTAAGGTCACAGTTATGAAAAGTTAGGACACTAAAGAGGCCTTTCTACTGACTCTGAAAAACACCAAAAGAAAGATGCCCAGGGTCCCTGCTCATCTGCGTGAACGTGCCTTAGGCATGCTGCAAGGAGGCATGAGGACTGCAGATGTGGCCAGGGCAATAAATTGCAATGTCCGTACTGTGAGACGCCTAAGACAGCGCTACAGGGAGATAGACAGCTGATCGTCCTCGCAGTAGCAGACCACATGTAACAACACCTGCACAGGATCGGTACATCCAAACATCACATCTGCGGGACAGGTACAGGGTGGCAACAACAACTGCCCGAGTTACACCAGGAACACACAATCCCTCCATCAGTGCTCAGACTGTCCGCAATAGGCTGAGAGAGGCTGGACTGAGGGCTTGTAAGGCAGGTCCTGTTGTAAGACAGGTCCTAACCAGACATCACCAGCAACAACGTCGCTTATGGGCACAAACCCACCGTCGCTGGACCAGACAGGACTGGCAAAAAGTGCTCTTCACTGACGAGTTGTGGTTTTGTCTCACCACTACAATAATTCGCGTTTATCGTGGAAGGAATGAGCGTTACACCGAGGCCTGTACTCTGGAGCGGGATCGATTTGGAGGTGGAGGGTCCATCATGGTCTGGGGCGGTGCGTCACAGCATCATCAGACTGAGCTTGTTATCATTGCAGGCAATCTCAACGCTGTGCGTTACAGGGAAGACATCCCTTCCTGCAGGCTCATCCTGACATGACCCTCCAGCATGACAGTGCCACCAGCCATACTGCTCATTCCGTGCGTGATTTCCTGCAAGACAGGAATATCAGTGTTCTGCCATGGCCTGTGAAGAGCCTGGATCTCAATCCCATTGAGCATTGTTTTTTATTTTTAATCTAACCTTTATTTTACTAGGCAAGTCAGTTAAGAACAAATTCTTATTTTCAATGACGGCCTAGGAACAGCCTTGTTCAGAGGCAGAACGACAGATTTGTACCTTGTCAGCTCGGGGATTCGATCTTGCAACCTTTCGGTTACTAGTCCAACGCTCTAACCACTAGGCTACGCTGCCGCCCCCGTAGCCGTCAGGAGATGACTTGGAAACGGCTACTTGGGGAAACAGTGAGCGCTGTTACCGTTGCTAGGGTGTTGTGGATGGGGATGGCGGATGGGCGAACCTCTGATTCCAAAAGTTGCAAGTTCAAATCCAGTGATAGAAATATATATATATATATATATTTTTGTTTTAAGGCTATCCTAACCCTTAACCATTTGGAGTTAATGCCTAAAATGAACATTTTAAACAATTTGAAATTTGACGTTTGGAACAACTTCTACGCTTGAGAAACATGGATGACCGTCTAATTCTGAAGTGAAACAGAGCTAGTTGAGTTATTCATGTGTGCAAACAAAAATACTGAATAGCAGTTTGGCTTAGAATACTGAAAACTGCGAAAGTGAACAAATGTGAACAGAACAGCGGTACCAAGTAAACAATTATCTGATCGATAAAGACATGAAACAATCTATATTCAGGCTAGTTACTTTAACGGTAAACTAAATATCTGATCGATAAAGACACGAAACAATCTATATTCAGGCTAGTTATACAGAACAAACATAAAAATGCAACATGCAACAATTTAAAAGATTTTACAGTCCATAGAAGGAAACCAGTCAATTGAAATAAATTCATTAGGCCCTAATCTATGGGCTTCACATGACTAGGAAAACAGATATCTGTTGGTCAGAGATACTGTACCTTAAACGGTGATGATGCCAGATGGCAATAAGGCACCTCAGGAGGTTTGTGGTATATGGCCAATATACCACGGCTAAGGGCTGTGTCCAGGCTCTCTGCGTTGTGTCGTGCATAAGAACAACCTTTAGCCGTGCTATATTGGCCATATACCACACCTCCTCGGGCCTTATTGCTTCAATATCATACTTCTATGGATGTCAATCCCAACACGTTCATGTTATCGTCACCAATCAACTGACAACCACCACCGATTTCTGTATGCTAAGCTACGCTAACCAGCTTATACGAATGGGAGTTAGCATTTAGCAGTCACTTCTTCTAAAACCTGAAAGTAACCACATTGTGGGCATGTTACAATACATAAATCATGACGGATTTGACAAATATCCAGTTTGTTAGATCAGATTTGTTTAATGTGACCCCAATCTGTTTAATGGAATGGTCTGCGTTACCGCATATAAAAGTCGCTATCAATAATACAGTGCAGAGCGTTTGATTCGGCTGCTGAGGGGGGGGCAAGGAGACCACTAAACTACGTGCCGTTTTCAAGGGATTGTTAAATAAATGTTAGAACATTTTGGTTTTAATATCATCATCACCTCTTGAAGAGCAGTCAGAACTCCACATTTGCCATTATTAAAAAAAATATATATATAATGTTTTAATGTACTTATTTTTTACGTTTTAATAATAACGACACACATATACATATATTATATATATATATATACATATATTATATATATATACATATACATATATATATATATATATATATATACACACATACATACACATATACATATATATATATATACACATACATACATACATATATATACATACATACACATATATATACACATACATACACACACACACACACACACACACACACACACACACACACACACATACATACATACAATCTTTTTTAGTCCAAAAACAAAAAGGTTCTATATAGAACACCAAAGAATAATTTTTTTCTAAGCCTATTTTACATTACCCGTACGTAATGTTTACACTGAAATAGTAGTTACAACAATCTGCTTTCTGTCAGTCTGAGTAATGAGCGGGAGCAGAACATGGGATTTTCCCACAGAGCAGATCTTAGCCTCGTCCAAGACAAGTCATTACTCAGCTGAGAGAAAAAGAGAGAGAGAGAGAGAGAGAGAGAGAGAGAGAGAGAGAGAGATGAGGAGAGAGAACACAAAGTGGCTAAACTCTGGTGCCCAAACACTAGGCATGCCCTGGAGCTGTTATCAGAGGACAGACTAGGGTGCCCCAGCCACATCATAATTCACACGGGCACGAATGGGACAAGCAGGAAATGGTAGCCACAGCACTCAAGGGAGTGATTGAAAAAGCTTCTTCCACTTTCCACAACGCACAAGTGGTTATCTCCACCCTGCTACCACGAAGATACTCTCACCCTGTCACCATACAGCGGGTGAATGCAAGCATTTCCCAGGACTGTGCCTCAAAACCTAACGTCTACCTGGCCCACCACTCAACCCTGGACTTGAACAGCCTTTACGACCAGGTCCACCTCTACAAGGCAGCAATCCCAACTTTCCAATTCCACACAGAAGGACGTCACCCTCAACTGTAGCCACAGCACCTCACACAGGAGCAACAGAGCAACGGACACCCCACCTAGATCAGCTAGACACCCTCCCAGACCTGCAAGACCCCCTCCTGAAGGACCTGCACCGAGAGAACCCACGACAAGAGGACCTACACCCAGACCACAGCATCACCAGCCACACCCCAACCAGCTAAGACCACCCCAAGCAAACCCTGGCCACACCCTATATAGGCCCCCCCATATCAGACCTATGACCCTTCTGTCCACCCCATGCCCCCTGCCCCTGCGGCAAGGACATCAACATGACAGCAGGACATACACCCAGGCGGTGAGCAGAGCAACAGGCCCAACCCCCACTATTGTACCCAACATGCTCTGCTCACACCTGTGATGGTCCGGGGCTTAAACCACACAAAAATAACACTGGACACTATGGAACACAAAGCTTTTACTATCTCATCCTGGAATATGCAAGGTCTGAGGTCATCTGCCTTTGGCCTAAAGATCAGGAACCCAGACTTCCTCCTTGAAATCAGAAATACAGACATTATCATCCTACAAGAAAAATGTACGTTTTACATCTGAAATGAATAAGGAAATGATCTCAACAGAGAAACATTACCTACAGTGAGGGAAAAAAGTATTTGATCCCCTGCTGATTTTGTACATTTGCCCACTGACAAAGAAATGATCAGTCTATCATTGTAATGGTAGGTTTATTTTAACAGTGAGAGACAGAATAACAACAAAACAATCCAGAAAAACACGTCAAAAATGTAATAAATTGATTTGCATTTTAATGAGGGAAATAAGTATTTGACCCCCTCTAAATCAGAAAGATTTCTGGCTCCCAGGTGTCTTTTATACAGGTAACGAGCTGAGATTAGGAGCACACTCTTAAAGGGAGTGCTCCTAATCTCAGTTTGTTACCTGTATAAAAGACACCTGTCCATAGAAGCAATCAATCAATCAGATTCCAAACTCTCCACAATGGCCAAGACCAAAGAGCTCTCCAAGGATGTCAGGGACAATATTGTAGACCTACACAAGGCTGGAATGGGCTACAAGACCATCGCCAAGCAGCTTGGTGAGAAGGTGACAACAGTTGGTGCGATTATTCGCAAATGGAAGAAACACAAAAGAACTGTCAATCTCCCTCGGCCTGGGGCTCCATGCAAGATCTCACCTCGTGGAGTTGCAATGATCATGAGAACGGTGAGGAAATAGCCCAGAACTACACGGGAGGATCTTGTCAATGATCTCAAGGCAGCTGGGACCATAGTCACCAAGAAAACAATTGGTAACACACTACGCTGTGAAGGACTGAAATCCTGCAGCGCCCGCAAGGTCCCCCTGCTCAAGAAAGCACATATACATGCCCGTCTGAAGTTTGCCAATGAACATCTGAATGATTCAGAGGACAACTGGGTGAAAGTGTTGTGGTCAGATGAGACCAAAATGGAGCTCTTTGGCATCAACTCAACTCACCGTGTTTGGAGGAGGAGGAATGCTGCCTATGACCTCAAGAACATTATCCCCACCGTCAAACATGGAGGTGGAAACATTATGCTTTGGGGGTGTTTTTCTGCTAAGGGGACAGGACAACTTCACTGCATCAAAGGGACGATGGACGGGGCCATGTACCATCAAATCTTGGGTGAGAACCTCCTTCCCTCAGCCAGGGCATTGAAAATGGGTTGTGGATGGGTATTCCAGCATGACAATGACCCAAAACATATGGCCAAGGCAACAAAGGAGTGGCTCAAGAAGAAGCACATTAAGGTCCTGGAGTGGCCTAGCCAGTCTCCAGACCTTAATCCCATGGAAAATCCGTGGAGGGAGCTGAAGGTTTGAGTTGCCAAACGTCAGCCTCGAAACCGTAATGACTTGGAAAAGATCTGCAAAGAGGAGTAGGACAAAATCCCTCCTGAGATGTGTGCAAACCTGGTGGCCAACTACAAGAAACGTCTGACCTCTGTGATTGCCAACAAGGGTTTTCTTTGTCAGTGGGCAAACGTACAAAATCAGCAGGGGATCAAATACTTTTTTCCCCTCACTGTATATCAATACTTTAACGATGACAGCTTCTCCATCCTAGAGGAGATCAACCAATTCCAGGCCCACTAGTCTGTGGCGACCAAAATGCCAGAACTGGACAAGAACCTCAGCACACAGGGTGACAAACACCAACCTGGAGGTGACAGCATTCCTTCCCCCATACGCCCCCCCCGTAGACACAACTATGACAACATAACCAACACAAACGGGTCACGACTCCTGCAGCTCTGTCGGACGCTGGGAATGTACATTGTCAATGGTAGACTTCGAGGGGACTCCTATGGTAGGTACACCTACAGCTCATCTCTTGGCAGTAGTACTGTAGACTACTTTATCCCTGACCTCCACCCAGAGTCTCTCAGAGTGTTCACAGTCAGTCCACTGACAGGCCTATCAGATCACAGCAAAACCACACTATTTGAACAAAGCAATAGTCAATCATGAGGCATCAAAGCCAAAGGAACTGAATAATATTAAGAAATGAATGTAGCGTGGAAATCTACCAAAAAACAATTAGACAACAACAAATTCAATCCCTTCGACAATTTCCTGGATAAAATGTTTCACTGTAATAGTTAAGGTGTAAACTTAGCAGTAGAAAGCCTAAACAGTATATTTGACCTCTCAGCTTCCCTATCAAATCTAAACATTTCAAGCAGACAAACTAAGAAAATGAATTGGCGAGGGCACTAGAACAGTCCGCAGCACTCGGACTCACCCTACTAGAATCCGAAGTCAAATGTTAGCTGATGATCTGGTGCTTCTGTCCCCAACCAAGGAGAACCTACCGCAGCACCTAGATCTTCTGCACAGATTCTGCCAGACCTGGGCCCTGACAGTAAATCTCAGTAAGACCAAAATAATGGTGTTCCAAAAAAGGTCCAGTTACCAGGACCACAAATACAAATTCCATCTAGACACTGTTGCCCTTGAGCACACAAAAAAATGATACATCCCTCGGCCTAAACACCAGCGCCACAGGTAACTTCCACAAAACTGTGAACGATCTGAGAGACAAGGCAAGAAGGGACTTCTATGCCATCAAAAGGAACAGAAATTTCGACATACAAATTAGGATCTGGCTAAAAATACTTGAATCAGTTATAGAACCCATTGCCCTTTATGTTTATGAGGTCTGGGGTCCGCTCACCAACCAAGAATTCACAAAATGGGACAAACACCAAATTGAGACTCTGCATGCAGAATTAGGCAAAAATATCCTCTGTGTACAACGTAAAACACCAAATAGTGCATGCAGAGCAGAATTAGGTCGATATCCGCTAATTATCAAGATACAGAAAAGAGCAATTCAATTCTACAAACACCTAAAAGGAAGCAAATCTTTGACTATTTACAGACTCAGTGAGCATAGCCTTGCTATTGAGAAAGGCCGCCGTAGGCAGACCTGGCTCTCAAGAGAAGACAGGCTATGTGCAACACTGCCCACAAAATGAGGTGGAAACTGAGCTGCACTTCCTAACCTCCTGCCAAATGTGTGACCATATGAAATACCACAGTATGCAATTACAGCAGCAAGATTTGTGACCTGTTGCCACAAGAAAAGGGCAACCAGGGAAG
Organism: Salmo trutta; assembly: GCF_901001165.1. Taxonomy (NCBI): domain Eukaryota; kingdom Metazoa; phylum Chordata; class Actinopteri; order Salmoniformes; family Salmonidae; genus Salmo; species Salmo trutta. The sequence continues at coordinate 4,746,843 of NC_042972.1, read as the reverse complement.
AACAAACACCATTGTAAATACAACCCATATTTATGCTTATTTATTTTCTCATTTGTACATCGTTACAACACTGTATATAGACATAATGTGACATTTGTAATGTCTTTATTCTTTTGGAACTTCTGTGAGTGTAATGTTTACTGTACATTTTATATTGTTTATTTCACTTTTGTATATTATTTATTTCACTTGCTTTGGCAATGTTAACATATGTTTCCCATGCCAAGAAAACCCCTTGAATTAAATTATAGAGAGACAGAGAGAGGAGAGAGACATAGAGGAGAGAGACAGAGGAGAGACAGAGGAGAGAGAAAGAGAGGAGAGAGAGAGAAGAGAGAGGAGACAGAGGAGAGAGAGAAGAGACAGAGAGCGAGAGAGGAAAGAGAGAGAAGACAGAAGAGACAGAGAGCGAGAGAGTAGACAGAAGAGAGAGGAGAGATGTAGAAAGTCACTTTAATAACTCTACCTACATATTACCTCAATTAACCGGTACCCCCTGTATATATATATTAATGAACCCACCAGGTACAATCCCAAAGCCGCAAACACTGGCACCCTCATAGATATCATCCTAACCAATGTGCCATCTAATTACACCTCTGCTGTTTTCAACCAAGATCTCAGCGATCACTGCCTCATTGCCTGCACCCGTAATGGGTCAGCGGTCAAACGACCTCCACTCATCACTGTCAAACGCTCCCTGAAACATTTCAACGAGCAAGCCTTTCTAATCGACCTGGCCCTGGTATCCTGGAAGGATATTGACCTCATCCCGTCAGTAGACGATGCCTGGTTATTTTTTTAAAATGCCTTCCTCTCCATCTTAAATAAGCATGCCCCTTTCAAGAAATTTAGAACCAGGAACAGATATAGCCCTTGGTTCTCCCCAGACCTGACTGCCCTTAACCAACACAAAAATATCCTGTGGCGTTCTGCATTAGCATCGAACTGCCCCCGCGATATGCAACTTTTTAGGGAAGTTAGAAACCAATACACACAGGCAGTTAGAAACGCCAAGGCTAGCTTTTTCAAACAGAAATTTGCTTCGTGCAACTCCAACTCTAAAAAGTTCTGGGACATTGTAAAGTCCATGGAGAATAAGAACACCTCCTCCCAGCTGCCCACTGCACTGAGGATAGGAAACTCTGTCACCACCGATAAGCCCACTATAATTGAGAATTTCAATAAGCATTTTTCTACGGCTGGCCATGCTTTCCACCTAACTACCCCTACTGCATTCAACAGCACTGCACCCCCCACAGCTACTCGCCCAAGCCTCCCCCATTTCTCCTTCTCCCAAATCCATTCAGCTGATGTTCTGAAAGAGCTGCAAAATCTGGACCCCTACAAATCAGCTGGGCTTGACAATCTGGACCCTTTCTTTCTAAAATTATCTGCCGAAATTATTGCAACCCCTATTACTAGCCTGTTCAACCTCTCTTTCGTGTCGTCTGAGATTCCCATAGATTGGAAAGCAGCTGCTGTCATCCCCCTCTTCAAAGGAGGTGACACTCTTGACCCAAATTGCTACAGACCTATATCCATCCTACCCTGCCTTTCTAAGGTCTTCGAAAGCCAAGTCAACAAACAGATTACCGACTATTTCGAATCCCACCGCACCCTCTCCGCTATGCAATCTGGTTTCAGAGCTGGTCATGGGTGCACCTCAGCCACGCTCAAGGTCCTAAACGACATCGTAACCGCCATCGATAAGAAACAATACTGTGCTGCCGTATTCATTGACCTGGCCAAAGCTTTTGACTCTGTTAATCACCACATCCTCATTGGTAGACTTAGTTGCCTTGGTTTCTCAAACGATTGCGTCGCCTGGTTCACCAACTACTTATCTGACAGAGTTCAGTGTGTCAAATCGGAGGGCCTACTGTCTGGACCTCTGGCAGTCTCTATGGGGGTACCGCAGGGTTCAATTCTTGGGCCAACTCTTTTCTCTGTATACATAAATGATGTCGCTCTTGCTGCTGGTGAATCTCTGATCCACCTCTACGCAGACGACACCATTCTGTATACTTCTGGCCCTTCTTTGGACACTGTGTTAACAACCCTCCAGACGAGCTTCAATTCCATTCAACTCTCCTTCCGTGGTCTCCAACTGCTCCTAAACACAAGTAAAACTAAATGCATGCTCTTCAACCGATCGCTGCCTGCACCTGCCCGCCCATCCAGCATAACTTCTCTGGACGGTTCTAACTTAGAATTTGTGGACAACTACAAATACCTAGGTGTCTGGTTAGACTGTAAACTCTCCTTCCAGACTCACATCAATCATCTCCAATCCAAAGTGAAATCTAGAATTGGCTTCCTATTTCGCAACAAAGCATCCTTCACTCATGCTGCCAAACATACCCTCGTAAAACTGACCATCCTACCAATCCTCGACTTCGGCGATGTCATTTACAAAATAGCCTCCAATACCCTACTCAACAAGCTGGATGCAGTCTATCACAGTGCCATCCGTTTTGTCACCAAAGCCCCATATACAACCCACCACTGCGACCTGTATGCTCTCGTTGGCTGGCCTTCACTTCATAATCGTCGCCAAACACATTGGCTCCAGGTCATCTACAAGACCCTGCTAGGTAAAGTCCCCCCTTATCTCCGCTCACTGGTCACCATAGCAGCACCCACCTGTAGCACGCACTCCAGCAGGTATATCTCTCTGGTTACCCCTAAAGCCAACTCCTCCTTTGGTCGTCTCTCCTTCCAGTTCTCAGCTGCCAATGACTGGAACGAACTACAAAAATCTCTAAAACTGGAAACACTTATCTCCCTTACTAGCTTTAAGCACCAGCTGTCAGAGCAGCTCACAGATCTCTGCACCTGTACATAGCCCATCTATAATTTAGCCCAAACTACTACCTCTTCCCCTACTGTATTTATTTATTTTATTTATTTTGCTCCTTTGCACCATATTATTTATATTTTAACTTTTAACTTTCTTCAAACTACAAATCTACCATTCCAGTGTTTTTCTTGCTATACTTTATTTACTTTGCCACCATGGCATTTTTTGCCTTTACCTCCCTTATCTCACATCATTTGCTCACATTGTATATAGACTTATTTTTTTCTACTGCATCATTGATTGTATGTTGTTTTACTCCATGTGTAACTCTGTGTTTTTGTATGTTGTCAAACTGCTTTGCTTTATCTTGGCCAGGTCGCAATTGTAAATGAGAACTTGTTCTCAACTTGCCTACCTGGTTAAATAAAGGTGAAATAAATAAAAAATAAAATAAATATAGTCTCCACATTGACTCTGTACCGGTACCCCCTGTATATAGCCTCCATATTGACTCTATACCGGTACACCCTGTATATAGCCTCCACATTGACTCTGTACCGTAATACCCTGTATATAGCCTCCATATTGACTCTGTACCGGTGTACCCTGTATATAGCCTCCACATTGACTCTGTACCGGTACCCCCTGTATATAGCCTCCACATTGACTCTGTACCGGTGTACCCTGTATATAGCCTCCACACTGACTCTGTACCGGTACCCCCTGTATATAGCCTCCACATTGACTCTGTACCGTAACACCCTGTATATAGCCTCCCCATTGACTCTGTACCGTAACACCCTGTATATAGCCTCCACATTGACTCTGTACCGTAACACCCTGTATATAGCCTCCACATTGACTCTGTACCGTAACACCCTGTATATAGCCTCCACATTGACTCTGTACCGGTGTACCCCCTGTATATAGCCTCCACATTGACTCTGTACCGTAACACCCTGTATATAGCCTCCACATTGACTCTGTACCGGTACACCCTGTATATAGCCTCCACATTGACTCTGTACCGCTACCCCCTGTATATAGTCTCCACATTGACTCTGTACCGGTACCCCCTGTATATAGCCTCCACATTGACTCTGTACCGGTACCCCCTGTATATAGCCTCCACATTGACTCTGTACCGTAATACCCTGTATATAGCCTCCACATTGACTCTGTACCGTAATACCCCCTGTATATAGACTCCACATTGACTCTGTACCGTAACACCCTGTATATAGCCTCCACATTGACTCTGTACCGTAACACCCTGTATATAGACCCACTGTTGTTATTTACTGCTGCTCTTTAATTATTTGTTATTCTTATCTCTTACCTTTTTTCTTTTTTTTTCTTCTTAAAACTGCGTTGTTGGTTAAAGCCTGTATTCAGCATTTCACTGTAAGGTCTACTACACCTGTTGTATTCAGCATTTCACTGTAAGGTCTACTACACCTGTTGTATTCAGCATTTCACTGTGAGGTCTACTACACCTGTTGTATTCAGCATTTCACTGTAAGGTCTACTACACCTGTTGTATTCAGCATTTCACTGTGAGGTCTACTACACCTGTTGTATTCAGCATTTCACTGTAAGGTCTACTACACCTGTTGTATTCAGCATTTCACTGTAAGGTCTACTACACCTGTTGTATTCAGCATTTCACTGTGAGGTCTACTACACCTGTTGTCTTCAGCATTTCACTGTGAGGTCTACTACACCTGTTGTATTCAGCATTTCACTGTGAGGTCTACTACACCTGTTGTATTCAGCATTTCACTGTGAGGTCTACTACACCTGTTGTATTCAGCATTTCACTGTAAGGTCTACTACACCTGTTGTATTCAGCATTTCACTGTGAGGTCTACTACACCTGTTGTATTCAGCATTTCTCTGTAAGGTCTACTACACCTGTTGTATTCAGCATTTCACTGTAAGGTCTACTACACCTGTTGTATTCAGCATTTCACTGTAAGGTCTACTACACCTGTTGTATTCAGCATTTCACTGTGAGGTCTACTACACCTGTTGTATTCAGCATTTCACTGTAAGGTCTACTACACCTGTTGTATTCAGCATTTCACTGTGAGGTCTACTACACCTGTTGTATTCAGCATTTCTCTGTAAGGTCTACTACACCTGTTGTATTCAGCATTTCACTGTGAGGTCTACTACACCTGTTGTATTCAGCATTTCACTGTGAGGTCTACTACACCTGTTGTATTCAGCATTTCACTGTGAGGTCTACTACACCTGTTGTATTCAGCATTTCACTGTAAGGTCTACTACACCTGTTGTATTCAGCATTTCACTGTAAGGTCTACTACACCTGTTGTATTCAGCATTTCACTGTAAGGTCTACTACACCTGTTGTATTCAGCATTTCACTGTGAGGTCTACTACACCTGTTGTATTCAGCATTTCACTGTGAGGTCTACTACACCTGTTGTATTCAGCATTTCACTGTAAGGTCTACTACACCTGTTGTATTCAGCATTTCACTGTGAGGTCTACTACACCTGTTGTATTCAGCATTTCACTGTAAGGTCTACTACACCTGTTGTATTCAGCATTTCACTGTGAGGTCTACTACACCTGTTGTATTCAGCATTTCACTGTGAGGTCTACTACACCTGTTGTATTCAGCATTTCACTGTGAGGTCTACTACACCTGTTGTATTCAGCATTTCACTGTGAGGTCTACTACACCTGTTGTATTCAGCATTTCACTGTGAGGTCTACTACACCTGTTGTATTCAGCATTTCACTGTAAGGTCTACTACACCTGTTGTATTCAGCATTTCACTGTAATGTCTACTACACCTGTTATATTTGGTGTGTGTGTGTTTACATCTGTTTTAGTGTGTGTTTGTGCATGCAGTGCGGTGTGCGTTGAGGTGTGCAGTGAGGTGTGCAGTGAGGTGTGAGGTGAGGTGTGAGGTGTGCTGTGAGGTGTGCTGTGAGGTGTGAGGTGTGCGGTGAGGTGTGCGGTGAGATGTGCGGTGATGTGTGCGGTGAGGTGTGCAGTGAGGTGTGCAGTGAGGTGTGCGGTGAGGTGTGCAGTGAGGTGTGCGGTGAGGTGTGCGGTGAGGTGTGAGGTGTGCGGTGAGGTGTGCGGTGAGGTGTGCGGTGAGGTGTGAGGTGTGCGGTGAGGTGTGCGGTGAGGTGTGCGGTGAGGTGTGCGGTGAGGTGTGAGGTGTGCAGTGAGGTGTGCGGTGAGGTGTGAGGTGAGGTGTGCGGTGAGGTGTGCGGTGAGGTGTGCGGTGAGGTGTGCGGTGAGGTGTGCGGTGAGGTGTGCGGTGTGCGGTGAGGTGTGCGGTGTGCGGTGAGGTGTGCGGTGAGGTGTGAGGTGTGCGGTGAGGTGTGCAGTGAGGTGTGCAGTGAGGTGTGCAGTGAGGTGTGCAGTGAGGTGTGCAGTGAGGTGTGCAGTGAGGGGTGAGGTGTGGTGTGAGGTGTGGTGTGAGGTGTGGTGTGAGGTGTGCGGTGAGGTGTGCGGTGAGGTGTGCGGTGAGGTGTGCGGTGAGGTGTGCGGTGAGGTGTGCGGTGAGGTGTGCGGTGAGGTGTGCGGTGAGGTGTGCGGTGAGTTGTGCGGTGAGGTGTGCGGTGAGGTGTGCGGTGAGGTGTGCGGTGAGGTGTGCGGTGAGGTGTGCGGTGAGGTGTGCGGTGAGGTGTGCGGTGAGGTGTGCGGTGAGGTGTGCGGTGAGGTGTGCGGTGAGGTGTGCGGTGAGGTGTGCGTACCTCTGCGTTCTGTGTCTCCTGGTGTAGCTGAGTCAAACCAGTCAGGTCCTCCAGGAAGGAGTGGGAGGAGTTAAACACCTTGGACAGGAAGTTGAAACCATCCTTCTCATAGCTGTCCAGGACCTAGGGTGTAAACAAAAACAACAGGGTCAATAACAATAACTATCATCAAACCCCTAAACAACAAAAACAACATCATCATCACCACCACCATGATAGGCTAGGGGGGTGCTGTAGTCTGGGGGACAAGGCTAGGGGGGTTCTGTAGTCTGGGGGACAAGGCTAGGGGGGTGCTGTAGTCTGGGGGACAAGGCTAGGGGGGTTCTGTAGTCTGGGGGACAAGGCTAGGGGGGTTCTGTAGTCTGGGGGACAAGGCTAGGGGGGTGCTGTAGTCTGGGGGACAAGGCTAGGGGGGTTCTGTAGTCTGGGGGACAAGGCTAGGGGGGTTCTGTAGTCTGGGGGACAAGGCTAGGGGGGGGTTCTGTAGTCTGGGGGACAAGGCTAGGGGGGGTTCTGTAGTCTGGGGGACAAGGCTAGGGGGGTGCTGTAGTCTGGGGGACAAGGCTAGGGGGGTTCTGTAGTCTGGGGGACAAGGCTAGGGGGGTGCTGTAGTCTGGGGGACAAGGCTAGGGGGGTTCTGTAGTCTGGGGGACAAGGCTAGGGGGGGTCTGTAGTCTGGGGGACAAGGCTAGGGGGGGTCTGTAGTCTGGGGGACAAGGCTAGGGGGGGTCTGTAGTCTGGGGGACAAGGCTAGGGGGGTTCTGTAGTCTGGGGGACAAGGCTAGGGGGGTTCTGTAGTCTGGGGGACAAGGCTAGGGGGGTTCTGTAGTCTGGGGGACAAGGCTAGGGGGGTTCTGTAGTCTGGGGGACAAGGCTAGGGGGGTTCTGTAGTCTGGGGGGACAAGGCTAGGTGGGGTCTGGGGGACAAGGCTAGTAGGGGTCTGTAGTCTGGGGGGACAAGGCTAGGAGGGGTCTGTAGTCTGGGGGGACAAGGCTAGGGGGGGTCTGTAGTCTGGGGGACAAGGCTAGGGGGGTTCTGTAGTCTGGGGGACAAGGCTAGGGGGGTTCTGTAGTCTGGGGGACAAGGCTAGGAGGGGTCTGTAGTCTGGGGGACAAGGCTAGGAGGGGTCTGTAGTCTGGGGGACAAGGCTAGGGGGGGTCTGTAGTCTGGGGGACAAGGCTAGGGGGGTTCTGTAGTCTGGGGGACAAGGCTAGGGGGGTCTGTAGTCTGGGGGGACAAGGCTAGGAGGGGGTCTGTAGTCTGGGGGACAAGGCTAGGGGGGTCTGTAGTCTGGGGGACAAGGCTAGGGGGGGTCTGTAGTCTGGGGGACAAGGCTAGGAGGGGTCTGTAGTCTGGGGGACAAGGCTAGGGGGGGTCTGTAGTCTGGGGGACAAGGCTAGGGGGGTTCTGTAGTCTGGGGGACAAGGCTAGGGGGGGTCTGTAGTCTGGGGGACAAGGCTAGGGGGGGTCTGTAGTCTGGGGGACAAGGCTAGGGTCTGGTTCCACTATAGCAGACAGTGTTAGAATCCCTGAGCTGACAAGGTAAAAATCTGTCATTCTGCCCCTGAACAAGGCAGTTAACCCACTGTTTCCCGGTAGGCCGTCATTGTAAATAAGAATTTGTTCTTAACTGACTTGCCTAGTTTACTAAAGGTAAAATAAAAAATAAAACAAATAAAAAATCTCTCTGTTGAGACAAAGTCGCTCACTAATAACTCTGGCTCTGAGAATTATGGGAGTGTGTGGTGCGGGCTTTAAGAGCCCAGAGAGTTTAAACACGAACACGGATTTACTACACAACAGCGAGAGCCCGTCAGAACTTTTGATAAACTAGTCCCGTCTCCCGTAGCAACCCAGAAACAGGAGCGACGGAGAGTTTACAAGATTTCTCCTGATGTTTTCCAGACCTGCTTTACACTAGCAGCCATGTGACTCTGTGTATATTTACATGGGCTGTGTGTGTGTGTGTGTGTGTGTGTGTGTGTGTGTGTGTGTGTGTGTGTGTGTGTGTGTGTGTATGTATGTATGTAGTGTGTATTGTGTGTGTGTGTGTATGTAGTGTAGTGTAGTGTAGTGTGTGTGTGTAGGTGTGTGTGTGTGTGTAGTGTAGTGTAGTGTGTAGTGTAGTGTAGTGTAGTGTATGTATGTGTGTGTGTGTAGTGTAGTGTGTGTGTGTAGTGTAGTGTGTGTGTAGTGTGTGTGTAGTGTAGTGTGTGTGTAGTGTGTGGTGTGTGTGTAGTGTGTGTGTAGTGTAGTGTGTAGTGTGTGTAGTGTGTGTGTAGTGTGTGTAGTGTGTGTGTAGTGTAGTGTGCGCATAGTGTGTGTAGTGTGTGTGTAGTGTAGTGTATGTGTGTGTGTAGTGTAGTGTGTGTGTAGTGTGTGTGTAGTGTGTGTGTGTAGTGTGTCTGTAGTGTAGTGTGTGTGTAGTGTGTGTGTAGTGTGTGGTGTGTGTGTAGTGTGTGTGTAGTGTAGTGTGTAGTGTAGTGTGTGTAGTGTGTGTGTAGTGTAGTGTGCACGTAGTGTGTGTGTAGTGTAGTGTGTGTGTAGTGTGTGTGTGTGTATATGTACGTTGGCTGTGTGTGTGTGTGTGTAGTGTGTGTGTGTAGTGTAGTGTAGTGTGTGTGTAGTGTGTGTGTAGTGTACTGTGTGTAGTGTACTGTGTGTAGTGTGTGTGTAGTGTGTGTGTGTGTAGTGTGTGTGTGTGTGTGTAGTGTGTGTGTAGTGTACTGTGTGTAGTGTGTGTGTGTGTGTGTGTGTGTGTGTGTGTAGTGTATCATCTGGTTTGAATAAAGCTCTCTCTCTCCAGTCAGATGTGGTTCTGCCCACCACTTCTCGTAACTTCCCTTCCAGAACTCTAAAACTACCTTTTAACTCTTTAGAGGACTCACAGATAAAACTACGTTTTAACTCTTTAGAGGACTCACAGATAAAACTACGTTTTAACTCTTTCCCTCTCACAGATAAAACTACCTTTTAACTCTTTCCCTCTCACAGATAAAACTACCTTTTAACTCTTTCCCTCTCACAGATAAAACTATGTTTTAACTCTTTAGAGGACTCCCAGAAATCTTTAGCAGCACTCATTGTTATTCTTGGATACCACTCTCTGCTCGGATGTTCATTTAGCTTTTAAAACAGTCTGTAGAACAACTGTCTTCATGTTGTCATTTAACCTGAATGTGTGGAGGTTAAGAAGAGAGAGAGAGAGAGAGACAGAGAGACAGAGAGAGAGACAGAGAGAGAGACAGAGAGAGAGACAGAGAGACAGAGAGAGACAGAGAGACAGAGAGAGACAGAGAGAGACAGAGAGAGACAGAGAGAGACAGAGAGAGACAGAGAGAGACAGAGACAGAGAGAGACAGAGACAGAGAGAGACAGACAGAGACAGAGAGAGACAGACAGAGACAGAGACAGACAGAGACAGAGAGAGACAGATACAGAGAGAGACAGATACAGAGAGAGACAGAGAGAGACAGAGAGAGATGAGAAAGAGAGACAATGAGACAGAAATACATTATTTCTGATTGAAATTAAATCTGTTTTATAAGAGAGACCTGGTCACTATGACAACAGTCAACAGCATGTCCAACCTGTGGACTGGTCACTATGACAACAGTATGTCCAACCTGTGGTCTGGTCACTATGACAACAGTCAACAGCATGTCCAACCTGTGGACTGGTCACTATGACAACAGTATGTCCAACCTGTGGACTGGTCACTATGACAACAGTATGTCCAACCTGTGGTCTGGTCACTATGACAACAGTATGTCCAGCCTGTGGACTGGTCACTATGACAACAGTATGTCCAGCCTGTGGACTGGTCACTATGACAACAGCATGTCCAACCTGTGGACTGGTCACTATGACAACAGCATGTCCAACCTGTGGACTGGTCACTATGACAACAGTATGTCCAACCTGTGGTCTGGTCACTATGACAACAGTATGTCCAACCTGTGGTCTGGTCACTATGACAACAGTATGTCCAACCTGTGGTCTGGTCACTATGACAACAGTATGTCCAACCTGTGGACTGGTCACTATGACAACAGTATGTCCAACCTGTGGTCTGGTCACTATGACAACAGTATGTCCAACCTGTGGTCTGGTCACTATGACAACAGTATGTCCAACCTGTGGACTGGTCACTATGACAACAGTATGTCCAACCTGTGGACTGGTCACTTTAACGGTTAGTGAAGTACTGTATGTAGAGGTTTGGCAAAGCTGTGAGACAACGCCACGTCAAGAAGACAATGATTTATTGTAGTTTGTGCCTTCAGAATAAATGAGGGAGAGGGAGGAGGGAGCCAGCCCTTAAATTGGCATGATATTTTCTGCCGAACACTTGTTTTGTTTCCATGGTGACCTGGCCTTACAGACAGCTAACTGTAGCGTAATGGCCCCGATATAAAATTAAACTAGAGGGAGAAGAGAGGAGGAGGAGAGGGAGAAGAGAGGAGGAGGAGGAGGGGGAGAAGAGTGGAGGAGAGGGAGAGGAGGGGGAGAAGAGAGGAAGAGGAGGGAGAAGAGAGGAAGAGGAGAGGGAGAAGAGAGGAGGAGGAGGAGGAGGAGAGGGAGAGGAGGAGAGGGAGAAGAGAGGAGGAGGGGGAGAAGAGAGGAAGAGAGGGAGAAGAGAGGAGGAGGAGGAGAAGAGAGGAAGAGAGGGAGAAGAGAGGAAGAGAGGGAGAAGAGAGGAGGAGGAGGAGGAGGAGGAGAGGGAGAGGGAGAAGAGAGGAGGAGGAGGAGGAGGGGGAGAAGAGAGGAGGAGAGGGAGAGGAGGGGGAGAGGGAGAAGAGAGGAGGAGGAAAGGGAGAGGAGGAGGAGGAGAGGGAGAAGAGAGGAAGAGGAGAGGGAGAAGAGAGGAAGAGGAGAGGGAGAAGAGAGGAAGAGGAGAGGGAGAAGAGGAGGAGGAGGGGGAGAGGAGGAGGAGGAGAGGGAGAGGAGGAGGAGAGGGAGAAGAGAGGAGGAGAGGGAGAAGAGAGGAAGAGGAGAGGGAGAAGAGAGGAGGAGGAGAGGGAGAGGGAGAGGATGAGGGGGAGAGGGAGAGGATGAGGGAGAAGAGAGGGAGAAGAGAGGAGGAGGAGGAGAGGAGGGGAGAGGGAGAAGAGGAGGAGAAGGAGGGGGAGAGGAGGAGGGGAAGAAGAGAGGAGGAGGAGAGGGAGAGGGGGAGAGGGAGAAGAGAGGAGGAGGAGAGGGAGAAGAGAGGAGGAGGAGAGGGGGAGAGGGAGAAGAGAGGTGGAGAGCGAATGAGAGGGAGAATAGAGGAAAAGAGGGAGATGAGGAGAGAATAGAGGAGAAAAGACAGGAGAGGAGGAGAGGAGAGAAGAGGAAGAAGAGGAGAGATTTATTCTCTGTATCGTTTTAAAATGATGCATATTTTTGGGATATTTAAAAATAACAATACATCTATATTCCATGTAATGTAGAGCTACAGTAGAACAGGACCGTGTTGAATCACTGAACCTCTTCCTCTGGGACATAAGGAGACATTTCAAACTTTTCTGCGGTACTGGAAACTTAAAAAGGGGTCAATATTTCTTTGACTTTGCTTCAAGCTTGTCTTTCTTTTTTCACATGAAAGTGGTAGATGTGAGAGGGTTTATGAACTCTGTATAACTTCAAAAGACTGCATTCAGTAAGAGAGAGAGACTAATTTAACTATTTGCAAATCTTTACAACACTGTATATAGCCATAATATGACATTTCAAATGTCTCTATTCCTTTGGAACTTTTGTTTATTATCTATTTCACTTGCTTTTAGCAATGTAAACATATGTTTCCCTTGCCAATAAAGCTATTGAATTGAGAGTGAGAGCGAGAGCGAGAGAGGGTATTAAACCAGGGTGGAAAGTCAGAATACTGGACATTGAGGACAATGCGACAGCCTGTGTCAATCTGTACAAGTCTGGAACAGTAGTAGTGAAAGGAAAACCTCAAACCTTTTCATCAGGCCTTTTACAGGATCAAAGAGAGCACAGCAGGAGAAGCTGACCTCTGGTGACGACCCCCCCCCCCCTATCCTGAGCGAGTCAGATCACACCCCCTTCTCAAACAGTCCCACAGACAAGCAAGAGATTCACCCCCCAGCACTGAGCAAAACCCAGATCCCACAACAGCACTGCTCCTGCATTAACATGAGGGATAAATTCACCCAGCTGGAGACCGAGATGGTAGAGCTCAAACGGCAATTCAACACATCCCAGACAGCACAACCCCTCCCCCGCAACCAGAGCTGAGAGAGCTGAGAGAGCTGAGAGAGCTAAGAGAGAGCTGAGAGAGAGCTAGAGAGAGCTGAGAGAGCTAGAGAGCTAGAGAGCTAGAGAGCTAGAGAGCTAGAGAGCTAGAGAGCTAGAGAGCTAGAGAGAGAGAGAGATAGAGAGAGAGAGAGAGCTAGAGAGAGAGCTAGAGAGAGAGATAGAGCTAGAGAGCTAGAGAGCTAGAGAGCTAGAGAGCTAGAGAGCTAGAGAGCTAGAGAGCTAGAGAGCTAGAGAGCTAGAGAGCTAGAGAGCTAGAGAGCTAGAGAGATAGAGAGCTAGAGAGAGAGAGAGATAGAGAGAGAGCTAGAGAGAGAGCTAGAGAGAGAGCTAGAGAGAGAGATAGAGAGAGAGATAGAGCTAGAGAGCTAGAGAGCTAGAGAGCTAGAGAGCTAGAGAGCTAGAGAGCTAGAGAGCTAGAGAGCTAGAGAGCTAGAGAGCTAGAGAGCTAGAGAGCTAGAGAGCTAGAGAGCTAGAGAGCTAGAGAGCTAGAGAGCTAGAGAGCTAGAGAGCTAGAGAGATAGAGAGATAGAGAGATAGAGAGCTAGAGAGCTAGAGAGCTAGAGAGCTAGAGAGCTATAGAGAGAGAGAGAGAGAGAGAGAGAGAGAGAGAGAGAGAGAGAGAGAGAGAGAGAGAGAGAGAGAGAGGTGTCTCCACGCTGGACTGCGGTTACAAACCCCCAACAGGCGTGAGAGGAAAAAAACAGTCCAGCTGGAGGAGGAGGTGAGAAAGCTGAGGTGGGACAATGAACAACTCATGAGAGCTGGCCATCCCCCAAGAGAAGCCAACAGAACAGTCCACTTCAGAACCAGACCCACAGGCAGGACAGACGAGATAGGACCCACCAACCCATCACACACCCCCCCTCCTAGCACCCAGTCAGCCCTCCTGTAAGGCGTCAGCTGGCGCCAAGCCCAACTTGGCTAGCCCGAACCAAACGAGCTGCATAGTCCCTTAAAAAGACCTTCGACTTGAAAAACTACAACAGAAGCAACAATAGTACTGTTTGTCCATTATGAGACACCGTAGCCAGTATACCACTTCCTCAACATAGTCAGAATTACATCTAAGATGTTTGGTTATTATTACTCAACGACAAAAAACCTGCATGAAAACGAGTCGTCTCTCATTAAATGACAACAAAGACTTGATTGAACAATTGGCCGAACTCAAGCATGCTGACAGCTTTACAGTTAGTGTAATGCATCTTAAGGTAGCTAGGTGGGACAACCACATGTCACAGGAAGTCCATTTTTCCTCAATAAAGTAGCTATCAGCAAAATCAGAGCTAGTAAGAGGGGGAGGGACCAAGTGAACTGCACATTTTATAGTGGCCTTTTATTGTCCGCAGCACAAGGTGCACCTGTGTAATGATCATGCTGTTTAGTCATCAAATAAAACATATGTAATATACAAAACAACTGAAATATTTTAGTAAAGTAATGTGAATAAATGGACAATAAGTGATCAGCAGTAATGGGCAGTCACTACCATCAGGGGACTTTCTCTTTCATTATTATTGTTTGTTTTAATTTTTACCCACTTTTTCTCCACAATTTCGTGATTACGTTCTTGTCTCAATGCTGCAACTCCCCAACGGGCTCGGGAGAGGCAAAGGTCGAGTCATGAGTCCTCTGAAACATGAAACCAAGCCCCGCTTCTTAACACAATGCCCGCTTAACCCGGAAGCCGGCTACACCAACGTGTCGGAGGAAACACGGTTCAACTGACAACCGAAGTCAGCCTGCAGGCGCCCGGCCCGCCACAAGGAGTCGCTAGAGCACGATGAGCTAAATTAAGCTCCCGCGGCCAAACCTCCGCTAATCCGGATGACGCTGGGCCAATTGTGCGCCGCTCTATGGGACTCCCCGTCACGGCCGGTTGTTACACAACCGGATCGAACCCCAGGCTGTAGTGACGCTGCAACACTGCGATGCAGTGCCTTAGACCGCTGCGCTACTTGGGAGGACTCGATCATGGGACTTTTATTTTATTTTTTTTATTCTGTGATACAGCATTAAATCCAAATAATCAGCACTAGATGGTATACTAAATGAAATTATAAAATATACAGATCACAAATAAAAAAAAATGGGCTATTCTTAAACATTATCCTCAGCTCTGGCATCTTCCCCAATATTTGGAACCAAAGTCTGGCCACCCAAATCCACAAAAGTGGAGACAAATTTGACCCCAATAACTACCTTGGGATATGAGTCAACAGCAACCTTGCGGAAATCCTCTGTATTATCATTAACAGCAGAGTTGTACATTTCCTCAGCGAAGAACAATGGACTGAGCAAATGTCAAATTGGCTTTTTACCAAATTACCATACGACAGACCACATATTCACCCTGCACAACCTAATAGACAAACCAACAAAACAAAAGGCAAAGTCTTCTCACGCTTAGTTGATTTCAAAAAAGCTTTTGACTAAATTTGGCATGAGGGTTTGGTATGAGGGTGTGCATACAACATTCTACATACAACATTCTAAAATCCATGTACACAAACAACAAATGTGCAGTTAAATTTGGCAATAAACACACACATTTCTTTCCTCAGGGCCGTGGGGAGAAACTGGGAAGCAGCTTGAGCCCCACCCTCTTCAACATTTATATGTCAATGAATTGGCGAGGGCACTAGAACAATCTGCAGCACCCGGCCTCACCCTTCTGGACTCGGAAATACAATGATTAATGTCTGCAGATGATCTGGTGCTTGTGTCCCCAACCAAGGAGGGCTTTCAGCAGCACCTAGATCTGTCCCCAACCAAGGAGGGTCTACAGCAACACCTAGATCTGTCCCCAACCAAGGAGGGCCTACAGCAACACCTAGATCTGTCCCCAACCAAGGAGGGCTTTCAGCAGCACCTAGATCTGTCCCCAACCAAGGAGGGTCTACAGCAACACCTAGATCTGTCCCCAACCAAGGAGGGCCTACAGCAGCACCTAGATCTGTCCCCAAACAAGGAGGGTCTACAGCAACACCTAGATCTGTCCCCAAACAAGGAGGGCCTACAGCAACACCTAGATCTGTCCCCAACCAAGGAGGGCCTACAGCAACATCTAGATCTGTCCCCAACCAAGGAGGGTCTACAGCAGCACCTAGATCTGTCCCCAACCAAGGAGGGCCTACAGCAGCACCTAGATCTGTCCCCAACCAAGGAGGGCCTACAGCAACACCTAGATCTGTCCCCAACCAAGGAGGGTCTACAGAAGCACCTAGATCTGTCCCCAACCAAGGAGGGCCTACAGCAGCATCTAGATCTGTCCCCAACCAAGGAGGGCCTACAGCAGCACCTAGATCTGTCCCCAACCAAGGAGGGCCTACAGCAGCATCTAGATCCGTCCCCAACCAAGGAGGGCCTACAGCAGCATCTAGATCTGTCCCCAACCAAGGAGGGCCTACAGCAGCATCTAGATCCGTCCCCAACCAAGGAGGGCCTACAGCAGCATCTAGATCTGTCCCCAACCAAGGAGGGCCTACAGCAGCATCTAGATCCGTCCCCAACCAAGGAGGGCCTACAGCAGCATCTAGATCTTCTGCACAGATTCTGTCAGACCTGGGTCCTGACAGTACATCTCAGAAAGACAAAAATAATGGTGGTCTAACAAAGGTCCAGTAGCCAAGACAACAAAACACAAATTCTATCTAGACATTAGAGCACACAAAGAATTACACCTACTTTGGCCTAAACATAAAACACCACAGTTAACTTCGACAAGGCTGTGAACGATCTAAGAAACAAGGCAAGAAGGGCCTTCTACGCCATCAAAAGGAACATAAAACCCAACGTCCCAATTAGGATCTGGCTAAAAATACTTCAAACCGTTGTCGAACCCACTGCGCTCTATGGCTGTGAGGTCTGGGGTCCGCTCACCAACCAATTCACAAAATGGGACAAACATCCAATTGAGACGGCACGCAGAATTCTGAAAAATATATACTTAGTGTACAACTCAAAACCCCAAACAATACAGAGAATTAAGACTATACCGTACTTATCAAAATCCAGAAAAGAGCTGTTAAATTCTACAACCACCTAAAAGGAAGATGGCCACACATTCCACCACAAAGCCCTCACCTACAGAGAGATGAACCTAGAGAAGTCCCCCCTCAGCCATCTGGTTCTGGGGCTCTGTTCACCACAAAGCCCTCACCTACAGAGAGATGAACCTAGAGAAGAGTCCCCCTCAGCCATCTGGTTCTGGGGCTCTGTCCACCACACAGCCCTCACCTACAGAGAGATGAACCTAGAGAAGAGTCCCCCTCAGCCATCTGGTTCTGGGGCTCTGTCCACCACACAGACCCAACATAGCCCCAAGGCCAGCAACACAAGTAGAACCAACCAAATTATGAGAAAGCAAAGAGATAAAACATTTTCATACTACTGACTAAAACTAGAACACGGTTCATATTTGATAATATAAAACTTGAAATACCTATATTTTTTTTAAACTTTGAGTGCAATATTTACTGTTAATTTCTAAATGTTTTTTGTTGATGTTGTTAAATTAGTTTATATTATTTTTCCACTTGCTTTGGCAATATAAAATATATGTTTCCCAATAAAGCCCCTTTGAATTTAATTGAAAGAAGAGAGAGAGAGGAAGAGAAGAGAGAGGGTGTGAGAGAGACAGAGAGAGAGAGAGGGTGTGAGAGAGAGAGGAAGAGAAGAGAGAGGGTGTGAGAGAGAGAGAGGGTGTGAGAGAGAGAGAGAGAGAGAGAGAGAGAGAGAGAGAGAGAGAGGGTGTGAGAGAGAGAGAGGGTGTGAGAGAGAGAGAGAGAGAGAAGAGAGAGAGGGTGTGAGAGAGAGAGGAAGAGAAGAGAGAGAAGAGAGAGGGTGTGAGAGAGAGAGAGAGAGAGAGAGGGTGTGAGAGAGAGAGGAAGAGAAGAGAGAGAGAGAGAGAGAGAGAGAGAAGAGAGAGGGTGTGAGAGAGAGAGAGGGTGTGAGAGAGAGAGAGAGAGAGAAGAGAGAGAGGGTGTGAGAGAGAGAAGGGTGTGGGTTCTCTGTTTCACCCTCAGGCTTACTGTACCCCACGGCAGCCAATCAGAGCGCTCAACACTAGAGACCACAAAGCCTGATGGGAAAGAGATGGGTTGTGCTGGCTCTTAACCAATGACACACACACGTCGGCAGCCATGAAGTGCTTTGAAAGGCTGGTCATGATTCACATCAACACCATCATTCCGGAAACCCTAGACCCACTTCAATTTGTATACCGTCCCAACAGATCCACAGATGACGCAATCTCTATTGCACTCCACACTGCCCTTTCCCACCTGGACAAAAGGAACACCTATGTGAGAATGCTGTTCATTGACTACAGCTCAGCGTTCCAACACCATAGTGCCCTCAAAGCTCATCACTAAGCTAAGGATCCTGGGACTAAACACCTCCCACTGCAACTGGATCCTGGACTTCCTGACGGCTGCCCCCAGGTGGTGAGGGTAGGTAACAACACATCTCCAACACCCAGTCATTAAGTTTGCTGATGACACAACAGTGGTAGGCCTGATCACCAACAACGATGAGACAGCCTATAGGGAGGAGGTCAGAGAACTGGCAGTGTGGTGCCAGGACAACAACCTCTCCCTCAATGTGATCAAGTCTAAGGAGCTGATCGTGGACTACAGGAAAAGGAGGGCCGAACAGGCTCCCATTCTCATTGACGTGGCTGTAGTGGAGCAGGTTGAGAGCTTCAAGTAGACTGAAAAGATTTGGCATGGGTCCTCAGATCTTCAAAAGCTTCTACAGCTGAACCATCGAGAGCATTCTGACTGGTTGCATCACTGCCTGGTATGGCAACTGCTCGGCATCTGACCATAAGGCGCTACAGAGGGTAGTGCGTACATGACTGGGGCCAAGCTTCCTGACATCCAGGACCTCTATACCAGGTGTTGTCAGAGGAAGGCCCAAAAAATGGTCAAAGACTCCAGTCACCCCAAGTCATAGACTGTTCTCTCTGCTACCACACGGCAAGCTGTATCTGAGCACCAAGTCAAGGATTAAAAGGCTCCTTAACAGCTTCTACCGACAAGCCATCAGACTGCTGAACAGCTTCTACCCCCAAGCCATCAGACTGCTGAACAGCTTCTACCCCAAGCCATCAGACTGCTGAACAGCTTCTACCCCCAAGCCATCAGACTGCTGAACAGCTTCTACCCCCAAGCCATCAGACTGCTGAACAGCTTCTACCCCCAAGCCATCAGACTGCTGAACAGCTTCTACCCCCAAGCCATCAGACTGCTGAACAGCTTCTACCCCCAAGCCATCAGACTGCTGAACAGCTTCTACCCCCAAGCCATCAGACTGCTGAACAGCTTCTACCCCCAAGCCATCAGACTGCTGAACAGCTTCTACCCCCAAGCCATCAGACTGCTGAACAGCTTCTACCCCCAAGCCATCAGACTGCTGAACAGCTTCTACCCCCAAGCCATCAGACTGCTGAACAGCTTCTACCCCCAAGCCATCAGACTGCTGAACAGCTTCTACCCCCAAGCCATCAGACTGCTGAACAGCTTCTACCCCCAAGCCATCAGACTGCTGAACAGCCTTCTACCCCCAAGCCATCAGACTGCTGAACAGCTTCTACCCCCAAGCCATCAGACTGCTGAACAGCTTCTACCCCCAAGCCATCAGACTGCTGAACAGCTTCTACCCCCAAGCCATCAGACTGCTGAACAGCTTCTACCCCCAAGCCATTAGACTGCTGAAAAATTAATCAAATGGCCACCGGACTATTTACATTTACACTCCCAACCCCCATTGGTTTCTAACACTGCTGTTACTGTTTATTATCTATGTCTAGTCACTTTACCCCCACCTACATATTACCTCAATTAACCTGTACCCCCGCACACTGCCTCAGTACCGGTACCCCCTGTATAACTATTACCTCATTACTAACCGGTACCCCCTGTATATAGCCTCATTACTAACCTGTACCCCTGTATATAGCCTCATTACTAACCTGTACCCCTGTATATAGCCTCATTACTAACCTGTACCCCCTGTATATAGCCTCATTACTAACCTGTACCCCTGTATATAGCCTCATTACTAACCTGTACCCCTGTATATAGCCTCATTACTAACCTGTACCCCTGTATATAGCCTCATTACTAACCTGTACCCCCTATATACCTCATTACTAACCTGTACCCCCTGTATATAGCCTCATTACTAACCTGTACCCCCTGTATATAGCCTCATTACTAACTGTACCCCTGTATATAGCCTCATTACTAACCTGTACCCCCTGTATATAGCCTCATTACTAACCTGTACCCCCTGTATATAGCCTCATTACTAACCTGTACCCCTGTATATAGCCTCATTACTAACCTGTACCCATGTATATAGCCTCATTACTAACCTGTACCCCCTGTATATAGCCTCATTACTAACCTGTACCCCCTGTATATAGCCTCATTACTAACCTGTACCCCCTGTATATAGCCTCATTACTAACCTGTACCCCTGTATATAGCCTCATTACTAACCTGTACCCCTGTATATAGCCTCATTACTAACCTGTACCCCATGTATATAGCCTCATTACAAACCTGTACCCCCTGTATATAGCCTCATTACTAACCTGTATATAGCCTCATTACTAACCTGTATATAGCCTCATTACTAACCTGTATATAGCCTCATTACTAACCTGTATATAGTCTGTATAGCCTCATTACTAACCTGTATATAGTCTGTATAGCCTCATTACTAACCTGTATATAGTCTGTATAGCCTCATTACTAACCTGTATATAGTCTGTATAGCCTCATTACTAACCTGTATATAGTCTGTATAGCCTCATTACTAACCTGTATATAGTCTCATTACTAACCTGTATATAGCCTCATTACTAACCTGTATATAGTCTCATTAGTAACCTGTACCCCTGTATATAGCCTCATTACTAACCTGTACCCCCTGTATATAGCCTCATTACTAACCTGTACCCCCTGTATATAGCCTCATTACTAACCTGTACCCCCTGTATATAGCCTCTTACTAACCTGTACCCCTGTATATAGCCTCATTACTAACCTGTACCCCCTGTATATAGCCTCATTACTAACCTGTACCCCCTGTATATAGCCTCATTACTAACCTGTACCCCCTGTATATAGCCTCATTACTAACCTGTACCCCCTGTATATAGTCTCATTACTAACCTGTACCCCCTGTATATAGTCTCATTACTAACCTGTACCCCCTGTATATAGCCTCATTACTAACCTGTACCCCCTGTATATAGCCTCATTAATAACCTGTACCCCTGTATATAGCCTCATTACTAACCTGTACCCCTGTATATAGCCTCATTACTAACCTGTACTTCCTGTATATAGCCTCATTACTAACCTGTACCCCCTGTATATAGCCTCATTACTAACCTGTACCCCCTGTATATAGCCTCATTACTAACCTGTACCCCCTGTATATAGCCTCATTACTAACCTGTACCCCCTGTATATAGCCTCATTACTAACCTGTACCCCTGTATATAGCCTCATTACTAACCTGTACCCCTGTATATAGCCTCATTACTAACCTGTACCCCTGTATATAGCCTCATTACAAACCTGTACCCCCTGTATATAGCCTCATTACTAACCTGTACCCCCTGTATATAGCCTCATTACTAACCTGTATATAGCCTCATTACTAACCTGTATATAGCCTCATTACTAACCTGTATATAGCCTCATTACTAACCTGTATATAGTCTGTATAGCCTCATTACTAACCTGTATATAGTCTGTATAGCCTCATTACTAACCTGTATATAGTCTGTATAGCCTCATTACTAACCTGTATATAGTCTCATTACTAACCTGTATATAGCCTCATTACTAACCTGTATATAGTCTCATTACTAACCTGTATATAGCCTCATTACTAACCTGTATATAGTCTGTATAGCCTCATTAATAACCTGTATATGAGCCTCATTATTGTTATTTTATTACTTTCTATTTTTTAGTTTTAGTTTATTTAGTCAATATTTTCTAAACTCTATTTCTTGAACGGCATTGTGGGTTAAATATGGAAAAGTACGCATTTCACGTTAAAGTCTACACCTGCTGTATTCGGCACATGTGACAAACGCAATCTGACTTGAAAACAGCAAAACGTTGCAGCCAAGAGGACGGGCCTCTAAGGACGGGCCTCTAAGGGCGGGGCCCGTGGGCCTCTAAGGACGGGCCTCTAAACGGGCCTCTAAGGGCGGGCCTCTAAGGACGGGCCTCTAAGGACGGGCCTCTAAGGACGGGCCTCTAAGGACGGTCCTCTAAGGACGGTCCTCTAACATTTGGGGTTGGAAATCCGTGTCATTGGCTATGCCCACGATGCCAACCCTGACCAACACTGCTGAAACAAATCCTAGAACAAACACTGCAGACAGACAGACAAGAAACACTGCAGAGACAGACAGACAGACAAGAAACACTGCAGGCAGGCAGACAGACAAGAAACACTGCAGAAAGGCAGACAGACAGACAAGAAACACTGCAGGCAGACAGACAGACAGACAAGAAACACTGCAGGCAGACAGACAGACAGACAAGAAACACGGCCGGCCGGCAGGCAGACACAGACAGACAGACAAGAAACACGGCCGGCCGGCAGGCAGACACAGACAGACAGACAGACAGACAAGAAACACTGCAGACAGACAGACAGACAGACAGACAGACAGACAGACAGACAGACAGACAGACAGACAGACAGACAGACAGACAGACAGACCAGACAGAGAGGTTTATGGGATGTGAACACTTACAACACCCATAGGTCTCCAGGGTAATAACACTTCAGCCTGTGTGTGTTAACTACTACCAGATACCAGTGACATCAACAACACACTCCATTCTGATACACACCATATGGTTCTCTGTACAATCAACTGGGCCTTCACCACTATCGCAATGAGACGTGTGTGTGTGTGTGTGTGTGTGCGCGCGTCTATAAGAACAGTACTTACGATTTGTGAGCAGGCGGTGCATTTGTCGAACGCCAGACTGGCCGGTAGAACGTTGTCAAATCTGGACAGAAACCCTCTGATCTGAGAAAGATTAGAACGTTATCGGTTACTTTCCACAACTCTGTTAAAACAGATTTCCTGAACGTTAATACATACTGTCTATGAGGTTAACGGTGTGACAACACCGCCATCTGGTGGTTAAGTGGTATTACAACATTACTTTATTTTACATTTACATTTAAGTCATTTAGCAGACGCTCTTATTATTTTCTGCTCCAATCATCATGGAAGTGGAAGTGATGGAGAGAGAGAGAGAGAGAAGAGAGAGAGGGCTCAGAGAGAGAGAGAGAGAGAGAGAGAGAGAGAGAGAGAGAGAGAGAGAGAGAGACAGACAGAGGGCTCAGAGAGGGAGAGAGGAGAGAGAGAGAAAGAGAAGAGAGAGAGAGAGAAAGAGAAGAGAGAGAGACAGAGGGCTCAGAGAGGGAGAGAGAGAGAGAGAGAGAGAGAGAGAGAGAGACAGAGAGAGAGAGAGGGCTCAGAGAGGGCTCAGAAAGAGAGACAGAAAAATAAAAATACAGAGAGGTGGCAGAAAAGAAATAAGGGCCTCTGGAATCGAATGAATAAGTGATGAAAGGAGAGAGAGAAACAGATAGAGAGAAATAAACAGTGAGTGTGTGAGTGAGTTAATGAGTGAATGAGTGAGTGAGAATCAACGGCTGGCCAGACTGGGCCTGTTACTGACCCCTACTCTACAGCATCTAAACTGCTTTATCATCAGTATTGTCCATCATGAACCCTTAGTAATGTAGTAAGTATTGTCCATCATGAACCATTCTTAGTAATGTAGTAAGTATTGTCCATCATGAACCATTCTTAGTAATGTAGTAAGTATTGTCCATCATGAACCATTCTTAGTAATGTAGTAAGTATTGTCCATCATGAACCATTCTTAGTAATGTAGTAAGTATTGTCCATCAGGGTGACTTTAAAACAGTTACAGAGTTTAATGGTTCTGATAGGAGAAAACTGAGGATGGATCAACAACATTGTAGTTACTCCACAATACTAACCTAAAGGACAGAGTGAAAAGAAGGAAGCCTATACAGAATAAAAATACTTCAAAACATGCATCCTGTTTGCAAAAAGGCCCTAAAGTAATACTGCAAAAAATGTGACAAACAGGACAACACATCACAGAGTACAACTCTCCATATATTCAAGAATAGTGGTGGCTGCGTAATGTTATGGGTATGCTTGTCATCGTTAAGGACGTTTTTTTCCCTAGAGGAAACCTTGGTCTGCTTTCCACCAGACACTGGGAGATGAATTCACCTTTCAGCTGGACAATAACCTAAAACACAAGGCCAAATCTACACTGGAGTTGTTTACCAAGAAGACAGTGAATGTTCCTGAGTGGCCGAGTTACAGTTTTGACTTAAATCTGTTTGAAAATTTATGGCATGACCTGAAAATGGATGTCTAGCAATGATCAACAACCAATTTGACAGAACTTGAACATTTTTGAAAATAATAAAATTGGCAAATGTTGTACAATCCAGATGTGGAAAACTCTTAAGAGACTTACCCAGAAAGACTCACAGCTCTTAGAGACGTACCCAGAAAGACTCACAGCTCTTAGAGACGTACCCAGAAAGACTCACAGCTCTTAGAGACTTACCCAGAAAGACTCACAGCTCTTAGAGACTTACCCAGAAAGACTCACAGCTCTTAGAGACTTACCCAGAAAGACTCACAGCTCTTAGAGCCTTACCCAGAAAGACTCACAGCTCTTAGAGCCTTACCCAGAAAGACTCACAGCTCTTAGAGACGTACCCAGAAAGACTCACAGCTCTTAGAGACTTACCCAGAAAGACTCACAGCTCTTAGAGACTCACCCAGAAAGACTCACAGCTCTTAGAGACTTACCCAGAAAGACTCACAGCTCTTAGAGACTGACCCAGAAAGACTCACAGCTCTTAGAGACTTACCCAGAAAGACTCACAGCTCTTAGAGACTTACCCAGAAAAACTCACAGCTCTTAGAGACTTACCCAGAAAGACTCACAGCTCTTAGAGACTTACCCAGAAAGACTCACAGCTCTTAGAGACTTACCCAGAAAGACTCACAGCTCTTAGAGACTTACCCAGAAAGACTCACAGCTCTTAGAGACTTACCCAGAAAGACTCACAGCTCTTAGAGACTTACTCAGAAAGACTCACAGCTCTTAGAGACTTACCCAGAAAGACTCACAGATGTAATCGCTTCCAAAGAGCTTTTACAAAGTATTAACTAAGGGGTGTGAATACGTATGCAAATTAGATATTTTTGCCAACATTTAAATAAAAATGGTTTTCACTATGGGGTATTCAAGCTGTAACACAACAACATGTGGAATAAGTCAACGGGTATGAATACTTTGTGAAGGATCTGTATGTGCCATTTAGCACACAGCACAGCAGTACCACGGTGGTGTTGATCATTTGGTGTAAATTCATTTTGTGGACTGGAGCCAGGAGAGTGGCGGAGACATGTAGTTCTCTAGACAAACACAGGAGAGCACTGTGTCCTAACTATGAAAACGCTCTTCCTCTGCAGCTCACAACCATCACAGTCAACACACACACACACACACACACACACACACACACACACTTTGTTTTACTATCCTGGTGGGGACCAAATAATTGATTCCCATACTAAATCCTACGTTCCCTAAGCCTTAATCCTAAATCTAAACCTAGTCAGCATATGCCTATGAACCAGAGTTATACTGTCAGCACTGAGGCGGTGTGCCCTAGTAGGAAGTCCACTGTGTGCAGCTCACCCTGCACTAAACATCAATAACATGAGCATGTCTACTTCTGCTAAACTTCAGAAGACACCAGTCCGTCTGTCCTGCAGACAGAAGACACCAGTCCGTCTGTCCTGCAGACAGAAGACACCAGTCCGTCTGTCCTGCAGACAGAAGACACCAGTCCGTCTGTCCTGCAGACAGAAGACACCAGTCCGTCTGTCCTGCAGACAGAAGACACCAGTCCGTCTGTCCTGCAGACAAAAGACACCAGTCCGACTGTCCTGCAGACAGAAGACACCAGTCCTAAGTCCCTCATTTAAAGTGACAACTATGTGATGCAGCGATGCTACTTATGACAGGGAGTATAAGTAGGTATTTATTCAGTCCATGGCTCGGCATTAGGGAGAAAAATGAGTTCCTCCGTCGCAGAATGTCTAAGAGGAGCAGCAACATATCATCACAACCTAGATTCCTGTTAACAGAGCCAGACTAGGAGCCAGACTAGCAGCCAGACTAGCAGCCAGACTAGCAGCCAGACTAGCAGCCAGACTAGCAGCCAGACTTGCAGCCAGACTAGGAGCCAGACTAGCAGCCAGACTAGCAGCCAGACGAGCAGCCAGACGAGCAGCCAGACGAGCAGCCAGACGAGCAGCCAGACGAGCAGCCAGACGAGCAGCCAGACGAGCAGCCAGACGAGCAGCCAGACGAGGAGCCAGACGAGCAGCCAGACGAGCAGCCAGATGAGCAGCCAGATGAGCAGCCAGACTAGGAGCCAGACGAGCAGCCAGACGAGCAGCCAGACGAGCAGCCAGACGAGCAGCCAGACTAGGAGCCAGACTAGGAGCCAGACTAGGAGCCAGACTAGGAGCCAGACTAGGAGCCAGACTAGGAGCCAGACTAGCAGCCAGACTAGCAGCCAGACGAGCAGCCAGACGAGCAGCCAGACTAGTAGCCAGACGAGCAGCCAGATGAGCAGCCAGATGAGCAGCCAGATGAGCAGCCAGATGAGCAGCCAGACTAGAAGCCAGACTAGGAGCCAGACGAGCAGCCAGACGAGCAGCCAGACGAGGAGCCAGACTAGGAGCCAGATGAGCAGCCAGACGAGCAGCCAGACGAGCAGCCAGACGAGCAGCCAGACGAGCAGCCAGACGAGCAGCCAGACTAGCAGCCAGACTTGCAGCCAGACTTGCAGCCAGACTTGCAGCCAGACTTGCAGCCAGACGAGCAGCCAGACTAGGAGCCAGACTAGGAGCCAGACTTGCAGCCAGACTTGCAGCCAGACTAGGAGCCAGACTAGCAGCCAGACTAGCAGCCAGACTAGGAGCCAGACTAGGAGCCAGACTAGGAGCCAGACTAGGAGCCAGAAAGCATGGTGTCCTGTAGTAACCTACTTCTGGTCAGAGCCATATCCATGAGCTCACTATATAGGGAACAGGGTTAGGGTCCATATCCATGAGCTCACTATATAGGGAGCAGGGTTAGGGTCCATATCCATGAGCTCACTATATAGGGAACAGGGTTAGGGTCCATATCCATGAGCTCACTACATAGGGAACAGGGTTAGGGTCCATATCAATGAGCTCACTATATAGGGAACAGGGTTAGGGTCCATATCCACAAAGTGTCTCAGAGCAGCAGTGCTAAGTGGCCAGATCCTAGACCAGCAGTGCTATGCTGACACTTTGTGGATAAGGACCCAGATATGCCCAATGTGTACCTTCTCTTGCCCTCTCCTCTCCTGGATGTTGAGCAGTGCAGTATTCCATGTGCTAGCCTTGCTTCTCCCGTGCCCAGCTTCTCCCCTGCCTAGTTTCTCCCCTGCCTAGCTTCTCTCGTGCCTAGCTTCTCCCGAGCCTAGCTTCTCCCCTGCCCAGCTTCTCCCGCGCCTAGCTTCTCCCGCGCCCAGCTTCTCCCCTGCCTAGCTTCTCCCGCGCCCAGCTTCTCCCCTGCCTAGCTTCTCCCGCGCCTAGCTTTACCCGCGCCTAGCTTCTCCCGCGCCTAGCTTCGTATGTGCCTAGCTTCTCCCGCGCCTAGCTTCTCCCGCGCCTAGCTTCTCCCGCGCCTAGCTTCTCCCGCTAGGCGCGCCCAGCTTCTCCCGCGCCCAGCTTCGTATGTGCCCAGCTTCTCCCGCGCCCAGCTTCTCCCTGCGCAGCTTCTCCCGCGCCCAGCTTCTCCCGCGCCCAGCTTCTCCCGCGCCCAGCTTCTCCCGCGCCCAGCTTCTCCCGCGCCCAGCTTCTCCCGTGCCTAGCTTCTCCCTGCCTAGCTTCTCCCGCGCCCAGCTTCTCCCGCGCCCAGCTTCTGTAATTAGGCAAAATGGTAAAGAGGCACAGAATCCATTTTCTAAAGCTTTACATGAATCAGTAATTTCTTATAACACGCACACACAACAGGAAGACTTGAATCACCCTGGCACATTGCTACAACTTCCTCCAGAAGCAAATCTCATCCATGGAGGAGAGGAATGGGGAATTAGGGAAAGGAGAGAGGAAGGTGTGACTGAGTGAGTGAGTGACTGAGTGAGTGAGTGAGTGAGTGAGTGAGTGAGTGAGTGAGTGAGGAAGGAAGTTGACTGACCTGATGAGGGATGAGACCCAGGGAGGGAGGGAGGGAGGGAGGGAGGGAGGGAGGGAGGGAGGGGAAGTTGACTGACCTGATGAGGGACGAGACCCAGGGAGGTTGGAGGTTCATTCATCCTGTCATCACTACTGCTGGCCACCGCATAACCTCTGGAGGAGAGAGAGAGGGGAGAGGAGATAGAGAGGGGGAGGGAAAGATGGGTGGAGAGCGAGAGAGTGAGGGGTGGCGAGTGAGAGAAAGTGAGGGTGGAAAGATGGAGAGAGAGAGAGAGAGGGACATGGAGCGAGAGAGAGCGAGAGAAAGTGAGAGAATGGGGGAAGAGAGAGGGAGATGGAGAGAGGGAGATGGAGAGAGGGAGAGAGGGAGAGGGGGAGAGGGGGAGAGGGAGAGAGGGGGAGAGGGGGAGAGGGGGAGAGGGGGAGAGAGGAAGAGGGGGAGAGGGGGAGAGGGGGAGAGAGGGAGAGGGGGGAGAGGGGGAGAGGGGGAGAGAGGGAGAGAGGGAGAGAGGGAGAGAGGGAGAGAGGGAGAGGGGGAGAGGGGGAGAGAGGGAGAGAGAGACACACAGACAGGGTCAGTACAGACAGAACTAAATATAGAACCATGAGCTGTCTACTTGAGTCTCTGTCACCACAGCACAGGGCTCGCCAGCACACACACACACACACCAGATTCTAGACATCAGAATGACTAGATTGGATAACATACAAGAATGCTGAGAAGAGGCTACTGCAGATAATGATGTGTAAAATCTGTCTGTCTAAATTTAAAGCATCACATTTTTTTTCTTTAAGAGCCACTAAATCAAATGCCTCTCTCCATCCTCCACCCCTGCCTCTATCCACCCCCGCCTCTATCCACCCCCGCCTCTATCCACCCCCGCCTCTATCCACCCCTCCACCCCCGCCTCTATCCACCCCTCCACCCCCGCCTCTATCCACCCCTCCACCCCCGCCTCTATCCACCCCTCCACCCCCGCCTCTATCCACCCCCGCCTCTATCCACCCCTCCACCCCCGCCTCTATCCACCCCTCCACCCCCGCCTCTATTCATCCCGCCTCCACCCCTGCCTCTATCCATCCCTCCACCCCTGCCTCTATGCATCCCTCCACCCCTGCCTCCACCCCTGCCTCTATTCATCCCTCCACCCCTGCCTCTATCCATCCCTCCACCCCTGCCTCTATCCATCCCTCCATCCCCGCCTCTATGCACCCCCGCCTCTATCCATCCCTCCACCCCCGCCTCTATCCACCCCTGCCTCTATCCATCCCTCCACCCCCGCCTCTATCCACCCCTCCACCCCTGCCTCTATTCATCCCTCCACCCCTGCCTCTATTCATCCCTCCACCCCTGCTCTATCCATCCCTCCACCCCTGCTCTATCCATCCCTCCACCCCATGCCTCTATCCATCCCTCTATCCCTATTAATCTAATAGTTAGTTATAAAACATTATTTTAATCACAAGTGAATTCTCTGTGATTAAGTGGCTCTTATTAAAGAAGAAAAAAATGTAATTCAGTATGACTGTATTGTAATTAATGTATTATTGATGTTTTTATAATGAACAAAAGTAGTTTGTTGCTGGTTGTCTGAAGTGCTGTATTACCATATGCAGGAAGCATCTTAAAGACCCAATCAACAGTCTAGCTAGCTGATGGGATGTGTGAAACCTCACTCCTCAGCATGAAGTGTCCCCATTGGTTGAATCAATGTTGTTTCCAAATTAATACAACGTCATCATATAGATGATTTATTCGTATCAATGTGGAAAATAAAAATTATATTTGCAAAAATTCATCAACATAAAGGAATTTCAGAAATGTTAGACTTTTTTTTTTTCTTCACCCAACCTTTAATAAGGCTAGGGGGCAGTATTTTCACGGCCGGATGAAAAACGTACCCAATTTAAACAGGTTACTACTCTGTCCCAGAAACTAGAATATGCATATTATTAGTAGATTTGGATAGAAAACACTCTGAAGTTTCTAAAACTGTTTGAATGGTGTCTGTGAGTATAACAGAACTCATATGGCAGACAAAAAACCTGAGAAAAAGTCAAGCAGGAAGTGGGAAGTCTGGTGTTTGTAGTCCTTTCAAGTGATTGCCTTGACAGTATACAGTGACTTAGGGTTAATTTTGCACTTCCTAAAGGTTCCACTAGATGTCAGCAGTCTTTAGAACGGTGTTTGAAGATTCTATGGTGAATTTGATGGGAATACCAGCTGTGGTAAACTGGTGTCCCATTATAAGGCATGGGCTCAAGTCACGCGCAATGACTTGGTAGCGAGCTGAGTTCATATTCACTCCTGAAGAGAACGGATAGGTCCAGTTGGAATTTTATTCAAGGTATATGATAAAAACAACCTAAAGATTGATTCTATACATTGTTTGACATGTTTCTACAAACTGTAGTATAACTTTTTAGACTTTTCGTCTGGAATAAGTAAGCACGCGCGTAGTGGATTTGGATAGTGAACCTAACGCGCGAACAAAATTGATTATTTGGAAATAAATATGAACTTTTTCGAACATTTATTGTGGAGCTGGGATTCCTCGGAGTGTCTTCTGATGAACATAATCAAAGGTACGTGAATATTTATAATGTAATTTCTTAGTTTTATTGACTCCAAGATGGCGGGTTTCTGTTTGCTAGTTGTTAGTGTCATCTGGGCTGTACTAAGATTATTGCAAATTGTGCTTTCGCCGTGAACCTTTTTTGAAATCTGACAAAGCGATTACATTTAGGAGAAGTGTATCTATAATTCTGTGCATAACACTTCTATATTGATCAATGTTTACGATGAGAATTTACATACTATGTGTGCTCATTGTGCTGATTCACCGGCAGGTTTGGAGGGAAAACATTTCTCAACATTATGCGCCAATGTAAAATGCTGTTTTTGGATATAAATATGAACTTGATTGAACAAAACATACATGTATTGTGTAACAATGTCCTAGGAGTGTCATCTGATGATCATCATCAAAGGTTAGTGCTTCACTTAGCTGTGTTTTGGGTTTTTGTGATGCATCTAGTTGCTTGGAAAATGGCTATGTGTTGTTTCTTGTGAAGTTTATGTCCTAACATAATCTAATTTTATGCTTTCGCAGTAAAGCCTTTTTGAAATCGGACAATGTGGTTAGATTAACGAGAAGTTTATCTTTAAAATGGTGTAAAATAGTTGATTGTTTGAGAAAATGGAATTATGAGATTTTAGGTGTGTGGCGCTCTGATTTTCCACTGGCTGTTGTCAAAAATCAATCCCGTTAACGGGATGAGAACGGGAAGGGGTCTCCAACATGTTTTATTAACCTAAACCAATTCACGTTTAGTTGACAGCTCAAATGTAAATGAAAACTATTTGTTGAAATTACATCTGTGTCCAGTGGGCTCCATCTTCTAGCACAGGAACACTGGGACAGATTACAGTAACACTGGGACAGATTACAGTAACACTGGGACAGTCTACAGTAACACTGGAACAGACTACAGTAACACTGGGACAGACTACAGTAACACTGGAACAGACTACAGTAACACTGGAACAGACTACAGTAACACTGGGACAGATTACAGTAACACTGGGACAGACTACAGTAACACTGAGTCCAGTAACTATCCAGGATGATACAGACTAAAGTAACACTGGGACAGACTACAGTAACACTGGAACAGACTACAGTAACACTGGGACAGACTACAGTAACACTGGAACAGACTACAGTAACACTGGGACAGACTACAGTAACACTGGGACAGATTACAGTAACACTGAGTCCTGTAACTATCCAGGATGAAACAGACTACAGTAACACCGGGACAGACTACAGTAACACCGGAACAGACTACAGTAACACTGGGACAGACTACAGTAACACCGGGACAGACTACAGTAACACCGAGACAAACTACAGTAACACCGAGACAAACTACAGTAACACCGAGACAAACTACAGTAACACTGGGACAGACTACAGTAACACTGGGACAGACTACAGTAACACTGGGACAGACTACAGTAACACCGGGACAGACTACAGTAACACCGGGACAGACTACAGTAACACTGGGACAGACTACAGTAACACTGGGACAGATTACAGTAACACTGGAACAGACTACAGTAACACTGGAACAGACTACAGTAACACTGGAACAGACTACAGTAACACTGGAACAGACTACAGTAACACTGGAACAGACTACAGTAACACTGGAACAGACTACAGTAACACTGGGACAGACTACAGTAACACTGGAACAGACTACAGTAACACTGGAACAGACTACAGTAACACTGGAACAGACTACAGTAACACTGGGACAGACTACAGTAACACTGGGACAGATTACAGTAACACTGAGTCCTGTAACTATCCAGGATGAAACAGACTACAGTAACACCGGGACAGACTACAGTAACACTGAGACAGACTACAGTAACACTGGGACAGACTACAGTAACACTGAGACAGACTACAGTAACACTGGGACAGACTACAGTAACACTGAGTACTGTAACTGTCCAGGTTGGAACAGACTACAGTAACACTGGGACAGACTACAGTAACACTGGGACAGACTACAGTAACACTGGGACAGACTACAGTAACACTGGGACAGACTACAGTAACACTGGGACAGACTACAGTAACACTGGGACAGATTACAGTAACACTGGGACAGACTACAGTAACACTGGGACAGACTACAGTAACACTGGGACAGACTACAGTAACACTGGGACAGATTACAGTAACACTGGAACAGACTACAGTAACACTGGAACAGACTACAGTAACACTGGGACAGACTACAGTAACACTGGGACAGATTACAGTAACACTGGGACAGATTACAGTAACTATCCAGGTTGTTTTAAAGGGTCTCTTTGCTGCTCACTCCGCTCCTCTCCAAGCCTTTTGGTTACGTCCCAAATGGCACCATATTATTCCTTACAGTTCACTACCCATAAGGCTCTGGTCTATAGTAGTGCACTACCCATAGGGCTCTGGTCTATAGTAGTACACTACCCATAGGGCTCTGGTCTATAGTAGTACACTACCCATAAGGCTCTGGTCTATAGTAGTGCACTACCCATAGGGCTCTGGTCTAAAGTAGTGTACTACCCATAGGGCTCTGGTCTATAGTAGTGCACTACCCATAATGCTCTGGTCTAATGTAGTGTACTATCCATTGGGCTCTGGTCTTAAGCGGTACACTATATAGGGAATAACAGGGTGCCTTTTGGGACAAAGCCTTTGTTCTCCTCTCTGCCTCCTCTCCTCCCTGCCTCTCCTCTCCTCTCCGCCTCCTTCCTAGGCCTTTTCTCCTCTCCTCTCTGCCTCTCCTCTCCTCTCCGCCTCCTTCCTAGGCCTTTTCTCCTCTCCGCTAGCAGCTTAATGCATCTCAATAGCTGTTATCTAGGCCAGAGAGGCCTATTCAGACTGAGTACACACACACACAGAAAACACACACAGAAGAAAGCCTCTGGATCCTTCCATCCTGCGAAAAATATTTATCCTGAAACAGACACTTAGTGTACAAAACATTATGAACACCTGCTCTTTCCATGACAGACTGACCAGGTGAATCCAGGTGAAAGCTATGATCCCTTATTGATGTCACTTGTTAAATCCACTTCAAATCAGTGTTGATGAAGAGGAGGAGACAGACAGGTTAAAGAAGGATTTTAAGCCTTGGGACAATTGAAACATGGATTGTGTATCATTCAGAGGGTGAAGGGGCAAGCCAAAAGATTTAAGTGCCTTTGAACAGGGTATGGTAGTAGGTGCCAGGCATACCGGTATGAGTGTGTCAAGAACTGCAACGCTGCTGGGTTTTTCACACTCCAAGTTTTTTTTTTTTAGGTGTTCTTAATGTTTTGTCCACTCAGTATATTGCATATAACAGGACACCTTAAGTGCTGTTCAGAAATGACCAGTGGTGTAAAGTACTTAAGTTTTTAAAAAACTTTAAAGTACTACTTAAGTAGTTTTTTGGGGGTATCTGTACTTTACTTTAGTATTTATATTAACTTTTACTTTACATTCCTAAAAAAAAAAAATGTTACTCCATACATTTTCCATGACACCCAAGAATACTCGTTAAATTTTGAATGTTTAGCAGGACAGAAAAATGATCTAATTCACACACTTGTCAAGAGAACATCTCTGGTCATCCCTACTGCCTCCGAATATGGCGACTCACTAAACACACATGCTTGGTTTGTGAAAGATGCCTGGGTGTTGTGTGCCCCTGGCTATCCGTAAACAACAAAAATGGTGCCGTCTGGTTTGCTTAATATAAGGAATTTGAAATTATTCATACTTTTACTTTTGATACTTAAATATATTTTAGCAATTACATTTGCGTTTCATACTTAAGTATATTTAAAAGCAAATACTTGTAGACTTCAACTCGAGTTGTAATTTACTGGGTGACTTTCACTTTTATTTGAGTCATTTTCTATGAAGGCATCTTCACTTTTAGTCAAGTATGACAGTTGGGTACATGTCGGGTACATGTCGGGTGCATGTCGGGTACTTGTTGGGTACATGTCGGGTGCATGTCGGGTGCATGTCGGGTACTTGTTGGGTACATGTTGGGTACATGTCGGGTGCATGTCGGGTACTTGTTGGGTACTTGTTGGGTACATGTTCCACCACTGGAAATGACCAGGGTTGGGGGTTCCAGTCAACTCAGAAAAGTACACAGAAATTAATTAAAATGATCTTCAATGCTTTTCAATTAGGGACATTTGGAATTGGGTTTACTTTTTGAATTGACTGGAAATACAAATGGAATTGACCCCAACCCCAGGAAATGACCCCTACCCCAGGAAATGACCCCTACCCCAGGAAATGACCCCTACCCCAGGAAATGACCCCTACCCCAGGAAATGACCCCAACCCCAGGAAATGACCCCAACCCCAGGAAATGACCCCTACCCCAGGAAATGACCCCATAATGAAGATGTCTTTCACTACACCTTCACTAACATTACATATTGAAACTTTCAAATCATTCACCTGTCAGACCAATCAACTAGCTAGGATGACATTCAATAAAAACCATGACAGTCCAATCACGTATCTGTGTAAATATATGTATATCTATAGTCCATACCCTTCAGTATGCTGTAGTATGGACACCATGAGTTCTACAGCCAGGGCTCCTGCTATCATGGCCAGGCCTGGACGACTCACTGTACACTGCTGGTCCAGGGTCCGGTCTCTGGTGGACTGATACAAACAACATCAACAACAACAACAAGAGGTTCAGGGTCCGGTCTCTGGTGGACTGATACAAACAACAACATCAACAAGAGGTCCAGGGTCCGGTCTCTGGTGGACTGATACAAACAACATCAACAACAACAAGAGGTCCAGGGACCGGTCTCTGGTGGACTGATACAAACATCAACATCAACAACAACAAGAGGTCCAGGGTCCGGTCTCTGGTGGACTGATACAAACATCAACAACAACGAGAGGTCCAGGGTCCGGTCTCTGGTGGACTGATACAAACATCAACAACAACACAGAGGTTCAGGGTCCGGTCTCTGGTGGACTGATACAAACAACAACAGAGGTCCAGGGTCCGGTCTCTGGTGTACTGATACAAACAACAACATCAAGAGGTCCAGGGTCCGGTTGAACCATTTTTTGTCTTGTGTTACTGTGTTAATAAAGATATTTTTTTCATTTGATACACAATAATAGCTTTTTTGAATGTGAAAGGCTCTCACATCTCCGTGGGCAACAACAACAATAACAAAAACAACAACAACACGGCGTCTTACGTCTCCGGGGGCGACAACGTCGTTACAGAAGTAGCATCCGAGGCGGTGTCCGGGGATGTTGGAGAACAGAGAGGCTGCTGGGAGCTGGGCGGGCTCGGCAGGCGTGGAGGAAGAGGATGAGGCGGAGGAGGAAGAGGGGTCCGAGGAGTCTCCTGGTCCACAGGGTTTAGGTTTCTTCAGACCGTGTCTCATCACCACGAAGGTGTCAAATCCCAGGGCAGAATTCACTACCAACTGGAGAGACAGGGAGGGAGGGAGGGAGGGAGGGAGGGAGGAAGGGAGAGGGGTGGGGGTGGGAGGGAGGGAGAGATGGGAAGAGCCAAAGTGTGTTTGTTAAATATAACATGAAATGACCTCTCCCCCAAGATAAACACATATATACTAGCAAAACAATCCCACTTTCATTATGTTGATGAGCGTAAGTCAAAATGCTGTTAGACTATTATACACCAAGCCATTAAGGATATAGCCTGTGTCCCAAATGCTACCCTATTACCTACAGTATATTCCCTATACGCTACTCCCTACATAGTGCACTACTTTAGACCAGAGCCCTATTCCCTATATAGTTCACTACTATAGACCAGGGCCCTATTCCCTATATAGTGCACTACTTTAGACCAGAGCCCTATTCCCTATATAGTGCACTACTTTAGACCAGGGCCCTATTCCCTATATAGTGCACTACTATAGACCAGAGCACTATTCCCTATATAGTGCACTACTTTAGACCAGAGCCCTATTCTAAAGTAGTGCACCATATAGGATGTCATTTAGGACGTGTTACCTGGTTCCACCCTCTCTGCCGGTGAAGTAGAGACCCCATGCGTGTACCCTCCCTCTCTCCCTCCCTCCCTCTCACCTTCCTATTGCTGGCAGCTATAACAGTCGGCAGCCATCGACTCTCCCTGGTGTCCATCAACAGGAAGACGACGTCGTGCTCCGAGATCAGTTTCTCCAGGTGTTCCACGTCCTGCCTGGCCTGGGACATGGTCGCCTCGGAGAAGTTGATTGGGTGGCCTGGCATAGGGATGCTCATCACGTGGCCCTCTGAATTCTACAGGGGGACATGATCATCTAGTTTAACCAATAGGTATAAAACATATATAGAGATCATATGGGTAACCTCGGAGAAGTTGCCTGGCATAGGGATGCTCATCACGTGGCCCTCTGAATTCTACAGGGGGACATGATCATCTAGTTTAACCAATAGGTATAAAACATATATAGAGATCATATGGGTAACCTCAGAGAAGTTGACTGGCATAGGGATGCTCATGGTATGGACCTTCCACGTACAGAGACATCACATAGGTTACCATAGGATATAATACCCATTTTGTTAAAAGATGCAGTCCGGGGATCTTAAGCACTCACCAATTTGAAACGTAAATCATACGAATTGCTAAATAGATAAAATATGAGCAATGATCCAAAATGTTTCTCCTGATTTATATTAATGTGAAGCATCCAGTTGGACATTTCCACTCACTACCAAATATGGTGGTGAGAGAGAAGCCCAATGGGGGAAGATGGAGCGAGATGGATTATGGCCGACATTCTGCTTATTTTCTCATCGATGGAATATTTGATCTCAATGCAGTTTTTTTTGTTTGTTTTGTTCACAAAACTAGAATCTTACAAACTGAATGGACTAAGTTTTATAGACATTACCCCTTTGCCAAAGTTTCAAATTGTTTTGTTGTTTAGGAGTGCAAGGGTTAAATTAGTTATTGCATTTCAGAGTAGGCGTTCCCGAACGGAAATATGCAAATACATGCTAGAACGCGCCAATAAGATCTCTCTAGCTCATGCTTGGCTCTTCCCACCTCCTTGCTTGTTCTGCCCACTAGGATTAATTCGTTCCCATTGAAAACGACAGGTTCTGGTCTACCTCGGGTTAGTTATAAAAAAAAACGTAACACGTCCTAAGAAATGGTCCCACATGGGTGCACAATTTTCAGGGACCTGTTTTGGCTTGTTAGTACTACTGTCAAAACTACTGGCTGAAATTATACAAAAGCTCTGGAGCATCACTTTAAACACAACCATGGAATAGAAAATGAGAGAGATCACAATAGGTTACTACAATCTCAACTTTCCATGACTTCATCACACCTGCAGGAGCTGCATAATCATGCATGATGACCACACGTAAAACATGATGCTCGGCTCACACGTAAACCTGATCAAAGTGTGATTAACAGGCCGGAGTGCACCCCAAACAAGTGTCACAGGACTCATCTGAAGGTAACCCATACAAACGAATGGAAGTACGGAGGTAGTTTTGTGCCAACAAAAAGATGGGATTAAATGTGTGTCCAAAAAAACTAATATTTCCTGAGCTTTCTTATGTCTCCTAGATATAGGACTAGGGCTGTCGTCAAAAAAATAAATAATCTTGGTCGACCAATAATACAAAATATACAAAAGTAGAAGTAACTTCTATTGACAATATGTAAAAATAGCCTACATAAAGCAAAAAAAAAAAAAAAAACATTGCAACAAGCAGGTAGAAAATATTCTGATAAAAATAAATATCATATAAAATCACATTGGCTACACATGGCCTGTCTGCAAGGAAGTTGAAACATTGTATCAACTATCAACTGGGTCCAGCCCGAACATGCCAGCAAACTTGCAACATTGTATAAAATATTTTGGGCCCTGGAGTTTCCCCACCAGTGAGCTCCGGAGAGACAGACACTGCTGTAGGCTATTTGGTGCAAAAGGAGAAGAGCATCACACTGTTTCCTCTTTAATGCTGAGTGGTTATTGAAAAGAGAGAAAGCTGGAAAGATTTTTCAAATAGGCTTCATTGAAGAAGTATTGTCATTCTCAACGGATGTAAAAACAGACTTTGTATACTTTCTGTTTGAGGCAAAGAAAAAAATGACTTTTGAGAAACTCCACGGTGATGGTGAGTTAAGATGCTCTGCAAACAACGTGTCCACTCCTAAAATGACAACGGTAAGACTGTAATAATAATATATTGAATGCATTAACAGAAATTACCATAACCAAACAAACAAAGATTAGAAATGTGGGGAATTAACGGTGAAGGTACTACTGGTGATACTGGTGTACCATCATCCCCGCGACCTCCACAATGGATTAGTCCACCGAGAGAGGCCTCCACAATGGATTAGTCCACCGAGAGAGGCCTCCACAATGGATTAGTCCACCGAGAGAGGCCTCCGCAATGGATTAGTCCACCGAGAGAGGCCTCCACAATGGTTTAGTCCACCGACACAGGCCTCCACAATGGATTAGTCCACCGAGAGAGGCCTCCACAATGGATTAGTCCACTGAGACAGGCCTCCACAATGGATTAGTCCCCTGAGAGAGGCCTCCACAATGGATTAGTCCACTGAGAGAGGCGTGAATCAGACAGGTGTCTAGTGTACCATCATTACTTTTATATACAGTATATTTGCCACTGCTCGGCTAAAAAAATCTAATCTTGGTCGAACAACAGCCAGTCGACCCAACGGGGTCAGTCGTATACAGGACCGACACTTCAAAACCTGATTTATTTTGTTACTGTCTTTTTATGCCATTTATGAATGTGTTATTCAATGCGTTTACATGGGCTATAGAAGTAAAGGCCAAATAAAAATAAAATAAAAATTGGGATACCAAAAGGTCCCCTCCCCCCCCCAAAGGCTTAGACTTTTAGAAGTCAACACAAAGCAGATTCCATCTATAGGAGCCTTTAAACACAAAGAAGATTCCATCTGTAGGAGCCTTTAAACACAAAGCAGATTCCATCTGTAGGAGCCTTTAAACACAAAGCAGATTCCATCTGTAGGAGCCTTTAACACAAAGCAGATTCCATCTGTAGGAGCCTTTAACACAAAGCAGATTCCATCTGTAGGAGCCTTTAAACACAAAGCAGATTCCATCTGTAGGAGCCTTTAAACACAAAGCAGATTCCATCTGTAGGAGCCATTAACACAAAGCAGATTCCATCTGAGTGGGTGTTGTAATGTTGTAATGATGGTGTCCTAATCACCAGTCACATCCTCATCTGATGTGTGTGTGTGTGTGTTCTCTGCTCTCAGCGGTGATGAGAGGGGGCTGGGAGAGACTGGGGGACTGGTGGCCTGTTTGTGTTCTGGTCATGATGGAATCATCTGTGCGTGTGTGTGTGTGTGTGTGTGTGTGTGCATAATTGATGACGTTGGGATCACCGTATGCCTGCGTTTCTGGTCTGGAGAGAAGAAATTGCACACAGCGCATATAAACCTGGGACATCAACCATTCTAAACTGGCCTTAGTGGGAGTGACTATAGAATTATATGGGACTGACCTACTGAGTAAAGGATTTGTCATCCTTTAATTTTAGCCAATCGGTTCCCTTGGCAGCATCTCCCCATGAATCTCAGCGTGTTACCTAGCAACAACACTTCATGTCTTAACTCACTCTATGGACATTCTTTCTCCTGCTGCTCCCCCCCTGCTACTACCTCTACGGACATTATTTATCCTGCTGCGTCGTTCTATCTCCGTCGTCCCCACAGTGACCGTACGTACATACCCCAACCAGAAGCCATGGATTACAGGCAACATTCACACTGAGCTAAAGGCTAGAGCTGCTGCTTTCAAGGAGCAGGACTCTAACCCGGAAGCTTATAAGAAATCCCGCTATGCTCTCCGACGAACCATCAAACAGGCAAAGCGTCAATACAGGACTAAGTTCAAATCGTACTAC
Source organism: Salmo trutta (assembly GCF_901001165.1). Lineage (NCBI taxonomy): Eukaryota > Metazoa > Chordata > Actinopteri > Salmoniformes > Salmonidae > Salmo > Salmo trutta. Next base: position 4,706,149 of record NC_042972.1, on the reverse strand, counting down.
ACCGACTCTGACGCTCGAAGGATGTGGCAGGGCTTGCAAACCATTACAGACTACGAAGGGAAGCACAGCCGAGAGCTGACCAGTAACACAAACTACTTCTGCGCTCGCTTCGAGGCAAATAACACTGAAACATGCATGAGAGCACCAGCTGTTCCGGAAGACTGTGTGATCACACTCTCCGCAGCTGATGTGAGTAAGACCTTTAAACAGGTCAACATTCACAAGGCCGCAGGGCCAGACGGATTACCTGGACGTGTACTGCGAGCATGCTGGCAACTGGCAAGTGTCTTCACTGACATTTTCAACCTCTCCCTGTACGAGTCTGTAATACCAACATGTTTTAAGCAGACCACCATAGTCCCTGTGCCCAAGAACACCAAGGTAACCTGCCTAAATGACTACCAACCCATAGCACTCACATCTGTAGCCATGAAGTGCTTTGAAAGGCTGGTCATGGCTCACATCAACACCATCATCCAAGAAATCCTAGACCCACTCCAATTTGCATACCGCCACAACAGATCCACAGATGATGCCGTCTCTATTGCACTCCACACTGCCCTTTCCCACCTGGACAAAAGGAACACCTATGTGAGAATGCTGTTCATTGACTACAGCTCAGCGTTCAACACCATAGTGCCCACAAAGCTCATCAATAAGCTAAGGACCCTGGGACTAAACACCTCCCTCTGCAACTGGATCCTGGACTTCCTGACGGGCCGCCCCCAGGTGGTGAGGGTAGACAACAACACATCCGCCACACTGATCCTCAACACAGGATCACAGGATACATACTACCTGAACTAACCGGTGCCACTGCACATTGACTCTGTACCGGCATCCCCCTGTATATATTGTTATTTTTTACTGCTGCTCTTTAATTACTTTTTACTTTTATTTCTTATTCTTATCCGTTTGTTTTTTTTAACTGCACTGTTGGTTAGGGGCTCATAAATAAGCATTTCACTGTGAGGTCTACTACACCTGTTGTATTCGGCGCATGTGACTAATAACATTTGATTTGACTTTGCAGAGCCATTGAAGAAGAGTGGGACAACATTCTACAGGCCACAATCAACAGCCTGATCAACTCTATGTGAAGGAGATGTGTTGCGCTGCATGAGGCAAATGGTGGTCACACCAGATACTGACTGGTTTTCTGATCCACACCCCTACCTTTTTTGTTTTTAAAAGGTATATTTATTTAAATCAGATAATTAAAAAAGGTATCTATTCCCAGTCATGTGAAATCCATAGATTAGATACATTTTAATGATCTGATTTCCTTATGTGAACTGTAACTCAGTAAATCTTTTAAATTGTTGCATGTTGCTCTTATATTTTCGTTCAGTATAAAACCAAATGTGTAGTTTGCCGTCATCCCATTGAACCAGTTAATACAAGAAGCGCCACGGCCACAGACGTTTGAGTTTTGTTTTTATTTACAATCTGCCCCCCCAAAAATAGCAACACCCTCCTCCTTCCATGACCTTTCTAGAATATTAAAATGTTACATTGATCAGTCTGAACTTTAAAATCACGAACAAAAAAATTACGTAGATCCTGTTTCTATCAGCAACTTAAGGGGTCAAGACGGCAGGTAGCCTAGTGGTTAGAGCGTTGGGCCAGTAACCAGCAGGTAGCCTAGTGGTTAGAGCGCTGGGCCAGTAACCAGCAGGTAGCCTAGTGGTTAGAGCGTTAGGCTAGTAACCAGCAGGTAACCTAGTGGTTAGAGCGTTGGGCCAGTAACCAGCAGGTAACCCAGTGGTTAGAGCGTTGGGCGAGTAACCAGCAGGTAGCCTAGTGGTTAGAGCGTTAGGCTAGTAACCAGCAGGTAGCCTAGTGGTTAGAGCGTTGGGCCAGTAACCAGCAGGTAACCCAGTGGTTAGAGCGTTGGACCAGTAACCAGCAGGTAACCCAGTGGTTAGAGCGTTGGGCCAGTAACCAGCAGGTAACCTAGTGGTTAGAGCGTTGGGCCAGTAACCAGCAGGTAACCTAGTGGTTAGAGCGTTGGGCCAGTAACCAGCAGGTAACCCAGTGGTTAGAGCGTTGGGCCAGTAACCAGCAGGTAGCCTAGTGGTTAGAGCGTTGGGCTAGTAACCAGCAGGTAGCCTAGTGGTTAGAGCGTTGGGCCAGTAACCAGCAGGTAGCCTAGTGGTTAGAGCGTTGGGCCAGTAACCAGCAGGTAGTCTAGTGGTTAGAGCGTTGGGCCAGTAACCAGCAGGTAACCTAGTGGTTAGAGCGTTGGGCCAGTAACCAGCAGGTAACCCAGTGGTTAGAGCGTTGGGCGAGTAACCAGCAGGTAACCTAGTGGTTAGAGCGTTGGGCCAGTAACCAGCAGGTAACCCAGTGGTTAGAGCGTTGGGCCAGTAACCAGCAGGTAACCCAGTGGTTAGAGCGTTGGGCCAGTAACCAGCAGGTAACCCAGTGGTTAGAGCGTTGGGCCAGTAACCAGCAGGTAGCCTAGTGGTTAGAGCGCTGGGCCAGTAACCAGCAGGTAACCTAGTGGTTAGAGCGTTGGGCCAGTAACCAGCAGGTAACCTAGTGATTAGAGCGTTAGGCTAGTAACCAGCAGGTAGCCTAGTGGTTAAAGCGTTGGGCCAGTAACCAGCAGGTAGCCTAGTGGTTAGAGCGTTGGGCCAGTAACCAGCAGGTAGCCTAGTGGTTAGAGCGCTGGGCCAGTAACCAGCAGGTAACCTAGTGGTTAGAGCGTTGGGCCAGTAACCAGCAGGTAACCTAGTGGTTACAGCGTTGGGCCAGTAACCAGCAGGTAACCTAGTGGTTAGAGCGTTGGGCCAGTAACCAGCAGGTAGCCTAGTGGTTAGAGCGCTGGGCCAGTAACCAGCAGGTAACCTAGTGGTTAGAGCGTTGGGCCAGTAACCAGCAGGTAACCTAGTGGTTAGAGCGCTGGGCCAGTAACCAGCAAGTAGCCTAGTGGTTAGAGCGCTGGGCTAGTAACCAGCAGGTAACCTAGTGGTTAGAGCGCTGGGCCAGTAACCAGCAGGTAACCTAGTGGTTAGAGCGTTGGGCCAGTAACCAGCAGGTAGCCTAGTGGTTAGAGCGTTGGGCCAGTAACCAGCAGGTAGCCTAGTGGTTAGAGCGTTGGGCCAGTAACCAGCAGGTAACCTAGTGGTTAGAGCGCTGGGCTAGTAACCAGCAGGTAGCCTAGTGGTTAGAGTGTTGGGCCAGTAACCAGCAGGTAGCCTAGTGGTTAGAGCGTTGGGCCAGTAACCAGCAGGTAACCTAGTGGTTAGAGCGCTGGGCCAGTAACCAGCGGGTAACCTAGTGGTTAGAGCGTTGGGCCAGTAACCAGCAGGTAGCCTAGTGGTTAGAGCGCTGGGCCAGTAACCAGCAGGTAGCCTAGTGGTTAGAGCGCTGGGCCAGTAACCAGCAGGTAACCTAGTGGTTAGAGCGTTGGGCCAGTAACCAGCAGGTAGCATAGTGGTTAGAGCGTTGGGCTAGTAACCAGCAGGTAGCCTAGTGGTTAGAGCGTTGGGCCAGTAACCAGCAGGTAGCCTAGTGGTTAGAGCGTTGGGCCAGTAACCAGCAGGTAGCATAGTGGTTAGAGCGTTGGGCTAGTAACCAGCAGGTAGCCTAGTGGTTAGAGCGTTGGGCCAGTAACCAGCAGGTAGCCTAGTGGTTAGAGCGCTGGGCCAGTAACCAGCAGGTAACCTAGTGGTTAGAGCGTTGGACTAGTAACCGAAAGGTTGCTAGATCGAATCCCCGAGTTAACAAAGTAAAAATCTGTCATTCTGCCCCTGAACAAGGCAGTTCCCCGGTAGGCCGTCAATGTAAATAAGAATTTGTTCTTAACTGACTTGCCAAGATAAATAAAGGATAAATAAAAATTTTAAAAAGACACCAGGCGCTAATGAGTCTCTCTCCTCACTGGATGAATATCGTTAACGAGTGAATGAGCAATAGAAAACAGATATCATATGATAATTGAATTTGAATGCTCTGAATAATGACGATGATTGAATTTAGAACAGTAGTGTAATGATGATGAAGAATTGTGGGCGGTGTAATTATTTTATGATGAACGGCTGGAAATTGTACATAAAATCTCCCCTCGGACTCTGTAAAAGGGAGGTACTCACCGCTGGCTTGTTGCTGTGTTCTACAACGTGCCTCGACATGGCTGCTATCAACGCGCACGTGTTGTACGAGACAGTCAGCGGGAGAGTTTATCATCATGAATTTGGCATGTGAGCTTCGTGAGAACCACATGAACGCCAAGAAATAAGGAGGCAGCCAAGGAGGCAGCCAAGGAGGCAGCCAAGGAGGCAGCCAAGGAGGCAGCCAAGGAGGCAGCCAAGGAGGCAACCAAGGAGGCAGCCAAGGAGGCAGCCAAGGAGGCAGCCAAGGAGGCAGCCAAGGAGGCAGCCAAGGAGGCAGCCGCGCGTCCTGCTCTCCCTCTTCCCCACTCGGGAAAAACAAGACAATGTCAAGTGGGCAGGTGCACAGGAAACAAGGCCCATGAAAACAGTGTGCAGTGCAACTGATTTATTTGTGGGGCTTGCTCACACAAAGCCCCGAAGCTGACTGTGGACCCCAAGCATAAAGAGAAGACCGAAGCTGTGTGCTGACTGTGGACCCCAAGCAGAAAGAGAAGACTGAAGCTGTGTGCTGACTGTGGACCCCAAGCATAAAGAGAAGACCGAAGCTGTGTGCTGACTGTGGACCCCAAGCAGAAAGAGAAGACTGAAGCTGTGTGCTGACTGTGGACCCCAAGCATAAAGAGAAGACCGAAGCTGTGTGCTGACTGTGGACCCCAAGCAGAAAGAGAAGACCGAAGCTGTGTGCTGACTGTGGACCCCAAGCAGAAAGAGAAGACCGAAGCTGTGTGCTGACTGTGGACCCCAAGCAGAAAGAGAAGACTGAAGCTGTGTGCTGACTGTGGACCCCAAGCAGAAAGAGAAGACAGAAGCTGTGTGCTGACTGTGGACCCCAAGCAGAAAGAGAAGACTGAAGCTGTGTGCTGACTGTGGACCCCAAGCAGAAAGAGAAGACAGAAGCTGTGTGCTGACTGTGGACCCCAAGCAGAAAGAGAAGACAGAAGCTGTGTGCTGACTGTAGTGCAAACGCCTCACCATGACAGAGTTAGTGTAAGTGGTGTTATTGAGACAGAGGGGTAGAGTTGGGTTTGGAGGCCAGGGTCAGGGGTTATGGGTTAGAGGTCAGGAACTCACCACTCCAGGGAAGATCTTGCCCAGTCTGTCAACGGCAGCGAGGGCCTTGGACTTGCCTCCTCCCAGACAGTCTTCAAACTCATACAGTGGCTGTCTCACTGGGTTGGAGTAAGAGATCTTAGCGTTGTCCACAAACGTGATGTGTCTCACTCCCCAGCCCTGTAGAGCACAACAACACGTCAACAAGATGCCATCTCACCCCCCAGCCCTGTAGAGCACAACAACACGTCAACAAGATGCCATCTCACTCCCCAGCCCTGCAGAACACAACAACACGTCAACACGATGCCATCTCACTCCCCAGCCCTGCAGAACACAACAACACGTCAACAAGATGCCATCTCACCCCCCAGCCCTGTAGAGCACAACAACACGTCAACACGATGCCATCTCACTCCCCAGCCCCGCAGAGCACAACAACAAGATGCCATCTCACTCCCCCAGCCCTGTAGAGCACAACAACAAGATGCCATCTCACTCCCCCAGCCCTGCAGAACACAACAACAAGACGCCATATCACTCCCCCAGCCCTGTAGAGCACAACAACAAGATGCCATATCACTCCCCAGCCCTGTAGAGCACAACAACAAGATGCCATATCACTCCCCCAGCCCTGCAGAGCACAACAACACGTCAACAAGATGCCATCTCACTCCCCAGCCCTGCAGAACACAACACAACAACAAGATGCCATCTCACTCCCCCAGCCCTGCAGAACACAACAACACGATGCCATCTCACTCCCCAGCCCTGCAGAGCACAACAACAAGATGCCATCTCACTCCCCAGCCCTGTAGAACACAACAACAAGATGCCATCTCACTCCCCAGCCCTGCAGAACACAACAACACGTCAACAAGATGCCATCTCACTCCCCCAGCCCTGTAGAGCACAACAACACAACAACAAGATGCCATCTCACTCCCCAGCCCTGTAGAGCACAACAACAAGATGCCATCTCACTCCCCAGCCCTGTAGAACACAACAACACGTCAACAAGATGCCATCTCACTCCCCCAGCCCTGTAGAGCACAACAACACGTCAACAAGATGCCATCTCACTCCCCCAGCCCTGTAGAGCACAACAACAAGATGCCATCTCACTCCCCCAGCCCTGTAGAGCACAACAACAAGATGCCATCTCACTCCCCCAGCCCTGCAGAGCACAACAACACAACAACAAGATGCCATCTCACTCCCCCAGCCCTGCAGAACACAACAACATATACATATTTGCTAACTGTTTTGCTGTTTGTGACGTTAACCCTTGACCTATAATGGTCGCACCCCCGTGAAAATCAAAAAAATCCCCATCAAAAATCCATCAATTTAAACTAGAGATGTGTCTGTAGCGATCCAACGGTTTTGGCCTATTATGACCCCTCTTTCGAAAGGGGAGACTCTCACCAACACAAGGACATGGGTGTGAGAGCCAGTTTCATCATAGCGCTTGATGGTTTTTGCGACTGCACTTGAAGAAACTTTCAAAGTTCTTGACATTTTCCGTATTGACTGACCTACGTGTCTTAAAGTAATGATGGACTGTTGTTTCTCTTTGCTTATTTGAGCTGTTCTTGCCATAATATGGACTTGGTCTTTTACCAAATACAGCTTTCTTCTGTATACCACCCCTACCTTGTCACAACACAACTGATTGGCTCAAACGCATTAAGAAGGAAATAAATCCCACAAATTAACTTTTAACAAGGCACACCTGTTAATTGAAATGCATTCCAGGTGACTACCTCATGAAGCTGGTTGAGAGAATGCCAAGAGTATGCAAAGCTGTCATCAAGGCAAAGAGTGGCTACTTTGAAGAATCTCAAATATAAAAAAAGATTGATATGTTTAACACTTTCTTGGTTATTACATGATTCCATATGTGTTATTTCATAGTTTTGATGTCTTCACTATTATTCTACAATGTAGAAAATAGTAGAAATAAAGAAAAACCCTGAAATGAGTAGGTGTGTCCAAACTTTATGACCAGTTGTGTATATTGTTATATAGTCTCTCTCTACATGTTATATATAGTCTCTCTACATGTTATATATATATATAGTCTCTCAACATGTTATATATAGTCTCTCTCTACATGTTATATATAGTCTCTACATGTTATATATAGTCTCTCAACATGTTATATATAGTCTCTCTCTACATGTTATATATAGTCTCTACATGTTATATATAGTCTCTCTCTACATGTTATATATAGTCTCTCTCTACATGTTATATATATATATATATAGTCTCTCTACATGTTATATATAGTCTCTCTCTACATGTTATATATAGTCTCTCTCTACATGTTATATATAGTCTCTACATGTTATATATAGTCTCTCAACATGTTATATATAGTCTCTACATGTTATATATAGTCTCTCTCTACATGTTATATATAGTCTCTCTCTACATGTTATATATAGTCTCTACATGTTATATATAGTCTCTCTCTACATGTTATATATAGTCTCTCTCTACATGTTATATATATATAGTCTCTCTACATGTTATATATAGTCTCTCTCTACATGTTATATATAGTCTCTCTCTACATGTTATATATAGTCTCTCTCTACATGTTATATATAGTCTCTCTCTACATGTTATATATAGTCTCTCTACATGTTATATATAGTCTCTCTACATGTTATATATATATAGTCTCTCTACATGTTATATATATAGTCTCTCTACATGTTATATATAGTCTCTCTCTACATGTTATATATAGTCTCTCTCTACATGTTATATATAGTCTCTCTCTACATGTTATATAGAGTCTCTCTCTACATGTTATATATATATATAGAGTCTCTCTCTACATGTTATATATATATATAGAGTCTCTCTCTACATGTTATATATATATATAGTCTCTCTCTACATGTTATATACATATAGTCTCTCTCTACATGTTATATATATATATAGTCTCTCTCTACATGTTATATATAGTCTCTACATGTTATATATGGTCCTCTCTCTACATGTGTATATATAGTCTCTCTCTACAATGTTATATATATCTCTCTCTACATGTTATATATAGTCTCTCTCTACATGTTATATTTAGTCTCTCTCTACATGTTATATATATATAGTCTCTCTACATTTTATATATAGAGTCTCTCTCTACATGTTATATATATATATATATAGTCTCTCTCTACATGTTATATATATATATATATATATATATAGTCTCTCTCTACATGTTATATATATATAGTCTCTCTCTACATGTTATATATATAGAGTCTCTCTCTACATGTTATATATATAGAGTCTCTCTCTACATGTTATATATATAGAGTCTCTCTCTACATGTTATATATATATATATATAGTCTCTCTCTACATGTTATATATATATATATATATAGTCTCTCTCTACATGTTATATATATATAGTCTCTCTCTACATGTTATATATAGTCTCTACATGTTATATATGGTCTCTCTCTACATGTTATATATAGTCTCTCTCTACATGTTATATATAGTCTCTCTCTACATGTTATATATAGTCTCTCTCTACATGTTATATTTAGTCTCTCTCTACATGTTATATATATATAGTCTCTCTACATGTTATATATATAGAGTCTCTCTCTACATGTTATATATATATATATATATATATATAGTCTCTCTCTACATGTTATATATATATATAGTCTCTCTCTACATGTTATATATATAGAGTCTCTCTCTACATGTTATATATATATAGAGTCTCTCTCTACATTTTATATATATATATATATATATATAGTCTCTCTCTACATGTTATATATATATATATAGTCTCTCTCTACATGTTATGTATATAGAGTCTCTCTCTACATGTTATATATATAGAGTCTCTCTCTACATGTTATATATATATATATATAGTCTCTCTACATGTTATATATATATATATATATATATATAGTCTCTCTCTACATGTTATATATATATATATATAGTCTCTCTCTACATGTTATATATATATATATAGTCTCTCTCTACATGTTATATATAGTCTCTCTCTACATGTTATATATATATATATATATATATATAGTCTCTCTCTACATGTTATATATATATATAGTCTCTCTCTACATGTTATATATATATAGTCTCTCTCTACATGTTATATATATATATAGTCTCTCTCTACATGTTATATATATATAGTCTCTCTCTACATGTTATATATATATATAGTCTCTCTCTACATGTTATATATATAGTCTCTCTCTACATGTTATATATATATAGTCTCTCTCTACATGTTATATATATATATAGTCTCTCTACATGTTATATATATATAGTCTCTCTCTACATGTTATATATAGTCTCTCTACATGTTATATATAGTCTCTCTCTGCATGTTATATATAGTCTCTCTACATGTTATATATAGTCTCTCTACATGTTATATATATATAGTCTCTCTACATGTTATATATATAGTCTCTCTACATGTTATATATAGTCTCACTACATGTTATATATATAGTCTCTCTCTACATGTTATATATAGTCTCTCTCTGCATGTTATATAGTCTCTCTCTGCATGTTATATATGGTCTCTCTCTGCATGTTATATATAGTCTCTCTACATGTTATATATATAGTCTCTCTACATGTTATATATATATAGTCTCTCTCTACATGTTATATATAGTCTCTCTCTACATGTTATATATAGTCTCTCTCTACATGTTATATATAGTCTCTCTCTGCATGTTATATATAGTCTCTCTACATGTTATATATATAGTCTCTCTCTACATGTTATATATATATATATAGTCTCTCTACATGTTATATATAGTCTCTCTCTACATGTTACATATAGTCTCTCTACATGTTATATATATAGTCTCTCTCTGCATGTTATATATAGTCTCTCTCTGCATGTTATATAGTCTCTCTCTGCATGTTATATATGGTCTCTCTCTGCATGTTATATATAGTCTCTCTACATGTTATATATATAGTCTCTCTCTACATGTAATATATATATATAGTCTCTCTACATGTTATATATAGTCTCTCTCTACATGTTATATATAGTCTCTCTACATGTTATATATATAGTCTCTCTCTACATGTTATATATAGTCTCTCTCTGCATGTTATATATGGTCTCTCTCTGCATGTTATATATAGTCTCTCTCTACATGTTATATATAGTCTCTCTCTACATGTTATATATAGTCTCTCTCTGCATGTTATATATATAGTCTCTCTCTACATGTTACATATAGTCTCTCTCTACATGTTACATATAGTCTCTCTCTGCATGTTATATATAGTCTCTACATGTTATATATAGTCTCTCTCTACATGTTATATATAGTCTCTCTCTACATGTTATATATAGTCTCTCTCTACATGTTATATATATATATAGTCTCTCTCTACATGTTATATATATATATATAGTCTCTCTCTACATGTTATATATAGTCTCTACATGTTATATATAGTCTCTCTCTACATGTTATATATATATAGTCTCTCTCTACATGTTATATATATATAGTCTCTCTCTACATGTTATATATATATAGTCTCTCTCTACATGTTATATATAGTCTCTACATGTTATATATGGTCTCTCTCTACATGTTATATATAGTCTCTCTCTACATGTTATATTTAGTCTCTCTCTACATGTTATATATATATATAGTCTCTCTACATGTTATATATAGTCTCTCTCTACATGTTATATATAGTCTCTCTACATGTTATATATATAGTCTCTCTCTACATGTTATATATAGTCTCTCTCTGCATGTTATATATGGTCTCTCTCTGCATGTTATATATAGTCTCTCTCTACATGTTATATATAGTCTCTCTCTACATGTTATATATAGTCTCTCTCTGCATGTTATATATATAGTCTCTCTCTACATGTTACATATAGTCTCTCTCTACATGTTACATATAGTCTCTCTCTGCATGTTATATATAGTCTCTACATGTTATATATAGTCTCTCTCTACATGTTATATATAGTCTCTCTCTACATGTTATATATAGTCTCTCTCTACATGTTATATATATATATAGTCTCTCTCTACATGTTATATATATATATATATAGTCTCTCTCTACATGTTATATATAGTCTCTACATGTTATATATAGTCTCTCTCTACATGTTATATATATATAGTCTCTCTCTACATGTTATATATATATAGTCTCTCTCTACATGTTATATATATAGTCTCTCTCTACATGTTATATATAGTCTCTCTCTACATGTTATATATGGTCTCTCTCTACATGTTATATATAGTCTCTCTCTACATGTTATATATATAGTCTCTCTCTACATGTTATATATATATAGTCTCTCTCTACATGTTATATATATATATAGTCTCTCTCTACATGTTATATATATATATAGTCTCTCTCTACATGTTATATATATATATAGTCTCTCTCTACATGTTATATATATATATATAGTCTCTCTCTACATGTTATATATATATATAGAGTCTCTCTCTACATGTTATATATATATATATAGTCTCTCTCTACATGTTATATATATATATATAGTCTCTCTCTACATGTTATATATATATATAGTCTCTCTCTACATGTTATATATATATATAGTCTCTCTCTACATGTTATATATATAGAGTCTCTCTCTACATGTTATATATATATATAGAGTCTCTCTCTACATGTTATATATATATAGAGTCTCTCTCTACATGTTATATATATATAGAGTCTCTCTCTACATGTTATATATATAGAGTCTCTCTCTACATGTTATATATATATAGAGTCTCTCTCTACATGTTATATATATAGAGTCTCTCTCTACATGTTATATATATATATATAGTCTCTCTCTACATGTTATATATATATAGTCTCTCTCTACATGTTATATATATAGAGTCTCTCTCTACATGTTATATATATATATAGAGTCTCTCTCTACATGTTATATATATATATAGAGTCTCTCTCTACATGTTATATATATATATATATAGAGTCTCTCTCTACATGTTATATATATAGAGTCTCTCTCTACATGTTATATATATATAGAGTCTCTCTCTACATGTTATATATATAGAGTCTCTCTCTACATGTTATATATATAGAGTCTCTCTCTACATGTTATATATATAGAGTCTCTCTCTACATGTTATATATATATATATATATAGTCTCTCTCTACATGTTATATATATATAGTCTCTCTCTCTACATGTTATATATATATATAGTCTCTCTCTACATGTTATATATATAGTCTCTCTCTACATGTTATATATATATATATAGTCTCTCTCTACATGTTATATATATATATAGTCTCTCTCTGCATGTTATATATATAGTCTCTCTCTGCATGTTATCTATAGTCTCTACATGTTATATATAGTCTCTCTCTACATGTTATATATAGTCTCTCTCTACATGTTATATATAGTCTCTCTCTACATGTTATATATAGTCTCTCTCTACATGTTATATATGGTCTCTCTCTACATGTTATATATAGTCTCTTTCTACATGTTATATATAGTCTCTTTCTACATGTTATATATAGTCTCTCTCTACATGTTATCTATAGTCTCTCTCTACATGTTATATATATATAGTCTCACTCTACATGTTATATATATATATAGTCTCTCTCTACATGTTATATATATATAGAGTCTCTCTACATGTTATATATATATATATATATAGTCTCTCTCTACATATTATATATATATATAGTCTCTCTCTACATGTTATATATATATAGTCTCTCTCTACATGTTATATATATATAGTCTCTCTCTACATGTTATATATATATAGTCTCTCTCTACATGTTATATATATATAGTCTCTCTCTACATGTTATATATATATAGTCTCTCTCTACATGTTATATATATATAGTCTCTCTCTACATGTTATATATATATAGTCTCTCTCTACATGTTATATATAGTCTCTCTCTACATGTTATATATAGTCTCTCTCTACATGTTATATATAGTCTCTCTCTACATGTTATATATAGTCTCTCTCTACATGTTATATATAGTCTCTCTCTGCATGTTATATATAGTCTCTCTACATGTTATATATATAGTCTCTCTCTACATGTTATATATATATAGTCTCTACATGTTATATATAGTCTCTCTCTACATGTTATATATAGTCTCTCTCTACATGTTATATATAGTCTCTCTACATGTTATATATATAGTCTCTCTCTACATGTTATATATAGTCTCTCTCTGCATGTTATATATAGTCTCTCTCTGCATGTTATATATGGTCTCTCTCTGCATGTTATATATAGTCTCTCTCTACATGTTATATATAGTCTCTCTCTACATGTTATATATAGTCTCTCTCTGCATGTTATATATAGTCTTTACATGTTATATATAGTCTCTCTCTACATGTTATATATAGTCTCTACATGTTATATATAGTCTCTCTCTACATGTTATATATAGTCTCTCTCTACATGTTATATATAGTCTCTCTCTACATGTTATATATAGTCTCTTTCTACATGTTATATATAGTCTCTCTCTACATGTTATATATATATAGTCTCTCTCTACATGTTATATATAGTCTCTCTCTGCATGTTATATATGGTCTCTCTCTGCATGTTATATATGGTCTCTCTCTACATGTTATATATAGTCTCTCTCTACATGTTATATATAGTCTCTCTCTACATGTTATATATAGTCTCTCTCTGCATGTTATATATAGTCTCTCTCTACATGTTATATATAGTCTCTCTCTACATGTTATATATATATAGTCTCTCTCTACATGTTATATATGGTCTCTCTCTGCATGTTATATATGGTCTCTCTCTACATGTTATATATAGTCTCTCTCTGCATGTTATATATGGTCTCTCTCTGCATGTTATATATGGTCTCTCTCTACATGTTATATATAGTCTCTCTCTACATGTTATATATAGTCTCTCTCTACATGTTATATATAGTCTCTCTCTGCATGTTATATATAGTCTCTCTCTACATGTTATATATAGTCTCTCTACATGTTATATATAGTCTCTCTCTACATGTTATTTATAGTCTCTTTCTACATGTTATATATAGTCTCTCTCTACATGTTATTTATAGTCTCTTTCTACATGTTATATATAGTCTCTCTCTACATGTTATATATATAGTCTCTCTCTACATGTTATATATATATAGTCTCTCTCTACATGTTATATATATATATAGTCTCTCTCTACATGTTATATATATATATATAGTCTCTCTCTACATGTTATATATATAGAGTCTCTCTACATGTTATATATATATATAGTCTCTCTACATGTTATATATATATAGTCTCTCTCTACATGTTATATAGAGTCTCTCTCTACATGTTATATAGAGTCTCTCTCTACATGTTATATATATATAGTCTCTCTCTACATGTTATATATATATATAGTCTCTCTCTACATGTTATATATAGTCTCTCTACATGTTATATATATATAGTCTCTCTCTACATGGTTATATATATAGTCTCTCTCTACATGTTATATATATATATATATAGTCTCTCTCTACATGTTATATATATATATAGTCTCTCTCTACATGTTATATATATATATATATATAGTCTCTCTCTACATGTTATATATATATATAGTCTCTCTCTACATGTTATATATATATATAGTCTCTCTCTACATGTTATATATATAGTCTCTCTCTACATGTACAGTAAGTGTCGCTAGATGAGTGTCTGCTATATGACTGAAATGCAAATATCAAAATGTGTATATATATATATATATATATTCTCCATGTTCCCATGACCTTATGTAAAAACCTACCAGGAGCTCAGCATTAGAGTCACTTCAAGAATGTTGAAGTATATTGACATGTTGCATTTGACCTGGTCAGAAGGTATACAGGATATATTCTCGCTGATCTCCGTTTCCATTATGTAATCTAAACATCGCAGGTCCTCACCATTAGAGTCCTGGCTACGTTGCAACCCAATGTACCAGCACCCAACAGCAGACACTTAGTAGAAGTCACTTTGTCCAGATCCAGAGAAGGCACCAGCCTCCAACGCATCAACTTCAGGTTGAGATCCACTGATGACTCCGCCAGTCTGGTGTGTTAGATAAAGAACGTTAGATAGACACTAGACGCACATTAGAGATAAGACTCACCATGTACCTTTTGATTGGTTGATTTATTGTACCTCTTTGGGTCCATACATTCACTGAGGTTGACCATCCGGGGTCCCATGGACCCTTTAGGGTTCTTCTCCCATCCTACATTCTTTGGACACACTGAGGGAACAGAAAGCAAAGACTGTTGATAATGATATACTATTGATTAGGAGTATACTATTGATTAGAGTATACTATTGATTAGTGAAGACTGTTGATAATGACAGAGTATTGATTAGAGTATACTATTGATTAGAGTATACTATTGATTTGGAGACTGTTGATAATGATATACTATTGATTAGAGTATACTATTGATTAGGAGACTGTTGATAATGATATACTATTGAGTAGAGTATACTATTGATTAGGAGACTGTTGATAATGACATAATATTGATTAGAGTATACTATTGATTAGGAGACTGTTGATAATGACATACAGTCGTGGCCAAAAGTTGAGAATGACACAAATATTAATGTTCAAAGTCTGCTGCCTCAGTTTGTATGATGGCAATTTGCATATACTCCAGAATGTTATTGAGAGTGATCAGATGAATTGTAATTAATTGCAAAGTCCCTCTTTGCCATGCAAATGAACTGAATCCCCCCCCAAAAAAACATTTCCACTGCATTTCAGCCCTGCCACAAAAGGACCAGCTGACATCATGTCAGTGATTCTCTCGTTAACACAGGTGCGAGTGTTGACGAGGACAAGGCTGGAGATCCCTCTGTCATGCTGGTTGAGTTTGAATAACAGATTGGAAGCTTCAAAAGGAGGGTGGTGCTTGGAATCATTGTTCTTCCTCTGTCAATCATGGTTACCTGCAAGGAAACACGTGCCGTCATCATTGCTTTGCACAAAAAGGGCTTCACAGGCAAGGGTATTGCTGCCAGTAAGATTGCACCTAAATCAACCATTTATCGGATCATCAAGAACTTCAAGGAGAGCGGTTCAATTGTTGTGAAGAAGGCTTCAGGGCGCCCAAGAAAGTCCAGCAAGCACCAGGACTGTCTCCTAAAGTTGATTCAGCTGCGGGATCGGGGCACCACCAGTACAGAACTTGCTCAGGAATGGCAGCAGGCAGGTGTGAGTGCATCTGCACGCACAGTGAGGCGAAGACTTTTGGAGGATGGCCTGGTGTCAAGAAGGGCAGCAAAGAAGCCACTTCTCTCCAGGAAAAACATCAGGGACAGACTGATATTCTGCAAAAGGTACAGGGATTGGACTGCTGAGGACTGGGGGAAAGTCATTTTCTCTGATGAATGTTTGGGGCATCCGGAAAAAGCTTGTCTGGAGAAGACATGGTGAGCGCTACCATCAGTCCTGTGTCATGCCAACAGTAAAGCATCCTGAGACCATTCATGTGTGGGGGTTGCTTCTCAGCCAAGGGAGTGGGCTCACTCACAATTTTGCCTAAGAACACAGCCATGAATAAAGAATGGTACCAACACATCCTCCGAGAACAACTTCTCCCAACCATTCAGGAACCGTTTGGTGATCAATACTTTCTGAAGGCACTGTAGAGCTCTACTTTTGAGGAGGGCCCATAAAGCCTTGGTCAACAGCAGCGTACTATATAAAGATGGGAATAAGGCACTGTTTGGGATCTTGAGCCGATCAAACCCCACAAAGGGAGAGGTGGTGGTCTCTGCATTAACATTTAAATCCCTCTCACTCTCGCCTCCCTCTGTCTCCCCATCCCCCGTCTCCGTCTCCTCATCCCTCACTCTCGCCTCCCTCCATCCCTCGCCTCCCTGTCTCTCCCTCCCCCATCCCTCACTCTCGCCTCCCTCTGTCTTCCCATCCCCCGTCTCCCTCTCCTCATCCCTCACTCTCTTCTCCCTCTGTCTCTCCATCCCTCGCCTCCCTGTCTCTCCCTCCCCCATCCCTCGCTCTCGCCTCCCTCTCCCCATCCCTCGCTCTCGTCTCCCTCTCCCCATCCCTCGCTCTCGTCTCCCCATCCCTCGCTCTCGTCTCCCTCTCCCCATACCTCGCTCTCGTCTCTTCATCCCTCGGTCTCCCCCTCCCATCTCCCTTTCCTCATCCCTCATCTCGGTCTCCCCACCCCTCGCTCCCATCTCCCCACCCCTCGCTCCCATCTCCCCACCCCTCGCTCCCATCTCCCCACCCCTCGCTCCCATCTCCCCACCCCTCGCTCCCATCTCCCCACCCCTCGCTCCTGTCCTCCAGATAAAAAGGCCAGGCTTTGTGTGTTTTCTCAGCCCTGTGGCTCTGCAGAGCAGGAACGGTGAGATGTGTGTGTGTGTGTTTACCTGCATTGACAGACTGCTCAGGGACCGGCAGTTTGACCTGGAACACGATGCTGTGCTTAATGTTCCTACTACCCTGAAGAGTCCTGTCTCTGAAACACATCACCTCCATCACATCTATTTGGGAGCCCCTGGTACACACACACACACACACACACACACACACACACACACGTTTAAAATACTACATGTATAAGTTAAGACGTATCCAAGATCATTGCCAACACCACTTTGATGGGCACACAAACGCACACACACACACACACACACACACACACACACACACACACACACACACACACACAGAGAGAGAGATGCTAGCACGTAGCTAGCTCCGTATCATAGTGTTTACGTTAGCTTGACACGCTGTACAGGTCAAAACGCCATGTAGGAACATACCTCACGACTTTCCCCTCCAGCCAAGCGTTATCTAGCGAATATAAACAATTTACAATAATAGTTATTGCTAACAGCTTAGTCATGCACAGGAAAGGAAGAGAGAGAGGTGTACTGGAATATAAAGGAGGATTGGTTCTCATCCCTTCCTGGTAGAAGATCAAATCACACTGTGCTTGCCAGTATCACTTTATGTAAGCTAGTTAGGGGATTTACCATTCGTTGGTTATGACAAACAGCAGATTCCATTTTCAAGACTATCTAATATTAGACACATATAAACTGACTATAATAACCTGTTAGTCCAGTTATAAGTAGTGGAATATACAGGGGAGGGATGTATTCTATAATAACCTGTTAGTCCAGTTATAACTAGTGGAATATACAGGGGAGGGATGTATTCTATAATAACCTGTTAGTCCAGTTATAACTAGTGGAATATACAGGGGAGGGATGTATTCTATAATAACCTGTTAGTCCAGTTATAACTAGTGGAATATACAGGGGAGGGATGTATTCTATAATAACCTGTTAGTCCAGTTATAACTAGTGGAATATACAGGGGAGGGATGTATTCTATAATAACCTGTTAGTCCAGTTATAACTAGTGGAATATACAGGGGAGGGATGTATTCTATAATAACCTGTTAGTCCAGTTATAACTAGTGGAATATACAGGGGAGGGATGTATTCTATAATAACCTGTTAGTCCAGTTATAACTAGTGGAATATACAGGGGAGGGATGTATTCTATAATAAACTGTTAGTCCAGTTATAACTAGTGGAATATACAGGGGAGGGATGTATTCTGTAATAACCTGTTAGTCCAGTTATAACTAGTGGAATATACAGGGGAGGGATGTATTCTATAATAAACTGTTAGTCCAGTTATAACTAGTGGAATATACAGGGGAGGGATGTATTCTATAATAACCTGTTAGTCCAGTTATAACTAGTGGAATATACAGCGGAGGGAGGTGAACTCATCCCCTCCCGGTAGTGTGGGATGTGATTGATGATGTTATGTTTGGGACTTTCGTTATTTACCATTTGCTGGCTAGGAGAAACAGCAGGTTCCTCAGAGGCCATCCTGGATGTTGGGGCAGAGTGCAAGGGTCATACACACCCACGGTTACCTGCAACATTAACAAAGCATATTTGACCTAACCTTTAAACCAGGAAGTCTCATTGAGGCCAAAATAACACTTTTCTAAAAGGAGACTTTATACAAGAGGATTGTGGATTGTGCCAAGAAACATCAGTGACTTCATAGAGACCTTACCTGAATGAACCAGGAAGTAAAGTGCAAAGGCAGGACATCACAGTGTAATGTTTATTGTGCCATTAAATCGAACCGCCAATATAGGACATCCTTATCAGCATATTGATATTCCAGTCTTACTCCATAGTGAGCAAAGAGGAGTATGTACAGGTAAATGCTACAAAAATAAAGGAAACATCAGTACATGAGGGTTCTGGTGCCTCTTGTGGTGTGGGGTGCATTTTTCTGGCATGGATTAGGTCCACTAGCCTGGCTACCCACTCAACCCCTTAGAGGGCATGGTAAACTAGCCTGGCTACCCACTCAACCCCTTAGAGGGCATGGTAAACTAGCCTGGCTACCCACTCAACCCCTTAGAGGGCATGGTAAACTAGCCTGGCTACCCACTCGACCCCTTAGAGGGCATGGTAAACTAGCCTGGCTACCCACTCAACCCCTTAGAGGGCATGGTAAACTAGCCTGGCTACCCACTCAACCCCTAGAGGTCAAGGTAAACTAGCCTGGCTACCCACTCAACCCCTAGAGGTCAAGGTAAACTAGCCTGGCTACCCATCCACATCGCTCTGGCCAACTGACGTTTATTCTCCACCACGTATCTGGATTTGCCTCCCTTCCTGGCAATTTCTAGAATGCGAACACATTCTGACTGTTCTGATTGGTCCCAGAAACCGATTGGTTGGGCCAGAGGCGCTACATAATGACGTTATCAACTTCGATTGGTTAGATTTGTTAGAGATGATTCAAAAATCGCTGATGAATATGTTTTGCACAACGCCCCTCGTTTCGAAAGACACACAAACGGCTGGGCTAGGACGGCAGTCTCAGACTGAATGTACGCAGCGATCGATAAGAGCCGTGGAATTAAAGTTCATGGTGAGTCGTCAGGCAAAAAGGTAAAACGCCAGAAAATACAAAGCCATTCTGGGTGATCACCTTCAACCTACGGTGAATCATTTATATCCTGACGGGAGTGGTCTCTTCCAGGACGACAACGCCTCCATCCACAGGGTACAAGTGGTCACTGAATGGTGTGATGAGCATGTAAAACCATATACCACGGTGGTCGTCTCAGTCACCAGATCACAACCCTATTGAACACTTATGGGAGATTCTGGAGCGGCGCCTGAGACAGCGGTTTCCACCGATGGAATTTCTGGTGGAACAATGGTATCACATCCCTCCAATAGGAGTTCCAGACTCTTCTAGAATCGAGGTTATGCCAAGGCGCACTGAAGCTGTTCTGGCTCGTTAAAACACTTTATATAATGTTAGTGTGTTTCCTTTATTTCGGCAGTTACCTGTAGGTCCGAATAAGGTCTTATTCGGGTACTCTGTCCCCAGCCCATGGACCCCTGACCTTATTGAGATCTGTAAAGAAGCAGTCTAGTAATGCATTTTAACCTCTAATATAGGCCATTCATATCAGCGTGACAAGGCTACTGAGCCATAATTGAGGCTGATGAAGGCAATTAACCCTAACCGTCGGTAATAAACCAGCTATTTATTTTTCCGCTGTTACCATTCTTAAAAATCGGCATAGCTTTTGTTTTTTTGTCCACTGACATGTTAAAACTGTATGTCTATTGTACCACAATAGCAAGGTTTCCATCCAAATGGCGATAAAAAAAATTATTAAAAAACAGCATAAAGAAAAATATGCACATTTTTCCCACCAAGTGGTCTTTTCCCACCATCACAGATCAGAATCAGTGAGTGATAACGCAGCGAAAACAAAAATGTACTTTTTAGCTTCAGATTTTCACGTTTTGAACAAAAGTCTAAAATAAAAAATGAGAAGTCTAATGCGTTTCCATATCGAGAGTTGTCACAAAGAAGACACTGCTCTTGGCACGCGCCCTCTAGCCAACATCTCTCAGATACAGATATAACGGATAAGAGCAAGAATCATTTTTATTTGTCAAACGGGCAGTCGAGCATCAAGTCACCGGAATAAGACCGTCCATATTTATTGATAAAGGAGCATCAAAAGTGAAGTTAATCATCACTTATTTCATCTGTAGCCTAATAAACTGCATGGTTTCCTGAAGAGTCGTAGTGGGACCCCACACCATACCATCCAAGTTTACGTCGATATGATGGTTAAGGGCTCCCGAGTGGCGCAGCGGTCTAAGGCACTGCATCTCAGTGCTAGAGGTGTCACTACAGTCCCTGGTTCGATTCCAGGCTGAATCACATCCGGCCGTGATTGGGAGTCCCATAGGGCGGCGCACAATCGGCCCAGTATCGTCCGGGTTTGGCCGGGGGTAGGCCGTCATTGTAAATAGGAATTTGTTCTTAACTGACTTGTCTAGTTAAATAAACGGTAAATAACATTTTATTTAAAAATTAAAAATAAAAAAATGGGGGGGGGGGAAATCAATATTTGCGCATAAATGCATTTCTCCCATAAATAATTTTACCGACACAAAAAGATCCATGTCGAACGAACATTTATAAAACGACACCGAAACTTCCTGTTTCCATCACAGCTGTGGTGATTGTGTATACTTTACTGCATAGAAACTGTGGATGGAAATGTGATTAATAATGACATAGAAATAGAGAAACAAGAACAGTCCTCCCATTACAGACCCAACAACATGGGCCATTCTGATCAGCATAACTCTTTGTCCCCACCGCCACTACTGACCTTGCTGAGATCAGTGTTGAAGCTGTCCCAGTCTCGTAGCTGAGCCACCTGGACAGCATCCTCTGTGTACTTGATCAGGAAGTAAGGAACAGCTGAGGTCCCTGTTTCACTGCACAGACTGTCATAGGCTGCCTGTAAGGCTGAGGTCTGATGGGAAGAGACAGGGGGTACAGGTCAACACACTGGCATAGGCTGCCTGTAAGGCTGAGGTCTGATGGGAAGAGACAGGGTATAGGCCCTCCTCCGCTCTCCCTTCGGAAAAGCTGACCACGACTCCATTTTGTTGCTCCCAGCCTATAGACAGAGACTAAAACAGGAAGCACCCGCGCTCAGGCGAACAACAACATTGACGAATACGCTGATTCGGTGAGCGAGTTTATTAACAAGTGCATCGGTGATGTTGTACCCACAGCGTCTATTAAAACATTCCCCAACCAGAAACCGTGGATTGATGGCAGCATTCGCGCAAAACTGAACGAGCGAACCACTGCTTTTAATCAGGGCAAAGTGACCGGAAACATGACCGAATACAAACAGTGTAGCTCTTCCCTCCGCAAGGCAATCAAACAAGCTAAGCGTCAGTATAGAGACAAAGTAGAGTCACAATTCAACGGCTCAGACACGAGACGTATGTGGCAGGATCTACAGTCAATCACGGATTACAAAAAGAAAACCAGCCCTGTCGCGGACCACGATGCCTTGCTCCCAGACAGACTAAACAACTTTTTTTGCTCGCTTTGAGGATAATACAGTGTCACTGACACGACCAATACAATTGATTTGATATAGATCAACACAGTCCTCAACCTAACCTTCAGATCACCCCAGGCTGTCTGTATAGGAGACATCCAGCCCTCAACCTAGGGCTGTGGCGGTCACGAATCTTCATCAGCCCCGGTGATTGTCAAGCAAATAACTGTCGGGGGAAGACAGACACATCGGGGAGGTAGCTGCGCGTGTCCTTATCCGTGATGCATGTTGAAGTTATTGGATGAACTGTCCACATTTACTTTTCATCAGCCAATAAGATGAGTAGGCCTAACGAAGAGCAAAAGCACTAGCCCTATGTTAATCTACTATCCCCCGTAGTACAAAAGTTGACCTGTTCTATTCTGTGTGAGAAATAAATATTCCAAACAGTCTGGGACAGTTGTGGGATACGATAGATCCAAAATGAATACAACCACAAGCATAAAAAAAACTGTTTTATGCAATGTGGCCGACACAACAGATCAGAACGTTTATCTTAAAATATTAATAAACTATTAGGTTATTTCTTCACATTCTAAGCCCTGCTAATATTAGGAAAGTTGAGAAATAAATATGTTAGGCCTAGCCAATAGAAAGCTGATGGGATCCTCCTCTTTTTAATAGAGGCCATTACTCTGTTTTCTCACACAATTGCACAGCCTATAGAAATGTTGTGCAACATGAGCTCATGAGCTCTCATGAAGTGTTGGATCAGATTTTCCATTACATTTACATTGATGTCAGAGTGATAAGAGAGACAATAGAGTGCTGAGTACCTGGCAGTTAGATAGTCTGGTAGGCTACTAACGACCAGCAGGAGCATCAGAGCTTGGAGAAGCTTAATTATCCTGACTAAACGGTCACGTGGAATTTGACTTCCTTCATGACTCGTGACCCCCGGTGTGGCCGTAATACGCTCACCGCAACATCCATACCTCAACCTAACCTACATTTCACCCTAGACTGTCTGTATAGTCTTTCCTGGGATTTCCAAGATTCCTGTAACTTTCCCAAAAATTCCTAGGTTTTCCATAAATCCTGTTTTCCTCCTTATTCCTTCCTATTATTTATTAGGGAAAACCTGGTAAGTCCGGGGAAGTAAAAAAAACATGAGCTGATGCAGAATAGTAGTTAGTGTGGAGGTGCTGACTAACGCTCCGTGTATAAACTCCCAGCAATTTAATGTGTATTTACAGTGATGTGAAGGCACAGTGATGTGAAGGCACAGTGATGTGAAGGCACAGTGATGTGTATTTACAGTGATGTGAAGGCACAGTGATGTGAAGGCACAGTGATGTGAAGGCACAGTGATGTGTATTTACAGTGATGTGAAGGCACAGTGATGTGAAGGCACAGTGATGTGTATTTACAGTGATGTGAAGGCACAGTGATGTGAAGGCACAGTGATGTGAAGGCACAGTGATGTGAAGGCACAGTGATGTGTATTTACAGTGATGTGAAGGCACAGTGATGTGAAGGCACAGTGATGTGAAGGCACAGTGATGTGAAGGCACAGTGATGTGAAGGCACAGTGATGTGAAGGCACAGTGATGTGAAGGCACAGTGATGTGAAGGCACAGTGATGTGAAGGCACAGTGATGTGAAGGCACAGTGATGTGAAGGCACAGTGATGCAGAAACGTTGGTAAATACCCAGTAAATTACTGGGAGTTTATATATGGAGTGTTCGACATTCTTTATTATGATAGTTTATAGTTCGGGGAAGTAACCAGAATTGTGCAACCCTACTCCCAGTCCTTCCCCACATATGTGACAGTCATCTCGGTAACCTGGTTCACCCCAGACTGACTCTGTATTCCCCTACTATCTGTGTTCTATGTTTGACTTTTACAGTCGTAAAGTTGACTCCCCAGAACATTCCAGATTATTGTGGGTCAAGAGGCAGGTGATAAGCAGAGATCCTGTTCACACACACACCCACGCAAACACACATACTCTAGTGATGCTCTGGTTGACTCACACACACCCACAACAACACTCAGTAACCTACTTTAGTGTGGTCCAATGTACATCCTCTAATCTATGTATAAAGTGTGAGTACCTGTTTAGAAGAGAAGACTTGTTCTAACGTAGCCGGCTCTTTGAGGATCTTAATTCCCTCAGAGAAACAGAGAGCTGGGAAACAGAACCAGTAGTAGAAGTGGTACTTCTTCAGGTCCTGGCAGAGAGAGAGAGAGGGGGAGAGAGGGAGAGGGGGAGAGGGGGAGAGAGAGAGAGGGGGAGAGAGAGAGGGGGAGAGAGAGAGAGGGGGAGAGAGAGAGAGAGAGAGAGGGGGAGAGAGAGAGAGAGAGAGGGGGAGAGAGAGAGGGAGAGAGAGAGAGAGGGGGAGAGGGGGAGAGACAGAAAGACAGAGAAACAGAGGGAGAAAGACAGAGAGACAGAAAGAGAGAGAAACAGAAAGAAAACTTAAATGCAGTGAACAGAACCCATTGTAAAAGTAATTCAACTATATTATAAACTTATACAAAACCATGTTTTACGCACTGCATAAGTCAGCAAAAGGAATTTGCAGAGGAGGGATGGGTCCTTGAGAGCATCACCGGACTGTATGGAATCCCAAATCTGGCAAGGACAAGAAGGGGCACTGAAACATGAGATATTTCCTGACCAATACTACATAAGAAGCTAACATATTAAACACAATTACAAGATGGCCTCATGTAGTAAGAATATCTGTCAATGGCCTATGCTCCCTGAGGAGCGCTGTTTATATATAGATAATTTGGTCTTACCATAGACAGATGTAGTGTATTTCTACGTAAGTAATATATGTTTACATGTCTATCAAATGGGCCTTACCTCCGTGGCCTGTTGTTCCAGCAGTGCTTTTTTGTCAGAGGTCTTGAAGGCCTCTAGTGTGTTGGTGTTGTACAGGGTCCCTGTGACGGGACAGCAGCGGGCTGGGCTGGGGCCATCCCTACACAATGGATCAGGAGCAACATGATGAACACATGCCTATTTCGCTTTGTGTATCTCACATTCCATATCCCATTTGTTAGCCCTCACTACAGAGATAGAAGACGTACTGTACCAGTCAAAGTGAGCGATGTCTATAATCTTAGGGGGGAAAAAAGTTGCCATGTAGAACCGAAAAGGGTTCTTTGGTTGTCCCCATAGGAGAACCCCTTTTGGTTCCAGGTAGAACCCTTTCAACAGAGGGTTCTACATAGAACCCCAAATAGTTCTACCTAGAACCAAAAAGGGTTCTAGGTAGAACGGTTTCAACAGAGGGTTCTACATAGAACCCCAAATAGTTCTACCTAGAACCAAAAAGGGTTCTCCTATTGGGACAGCCAAAGAACCCTTTTTTTCTAAGAGTGAAGCTCTAATACTTACGCCTCAAATGCACTAAACTCCAAAGTCAGGCGAGTGGGGAGGCCGACCGGATCGCCTAGTTCAAAGACAATAGACACAAAATCAGTCACAGGTATCAAAAAACGATACTTTTTGCAAACCCACACAATTGTGTCTCACAAGTAGTCTCCATTTCACTTGTGACAGCTATCAACATTGAACATGACTGAACCAAGTCAAGACAGTCACACAAAGACAGGTTTGTAAGGCCTATAAAATGTTATTGTATAGGTAGCCTATAGGTATAAAGTCACCATTGTAGTAGTATGTACCCTTGGATATTCTTTTGCAATTCTTTCTTACTAGTATGAAAATATATAAAATAATATATAATATTAGGCTAGCCTATGTATATCTCTCTCCATTTTACATGTGACAGCTGTCAAACATTGAAGAGCCAAGTCAAGAGAGACAGTCACCCAATGCTCCAAGAACGTTCCTCATCGTTTCATTGCTCACCATTGTAGTAGTAGCCTTTGATATTCTTGGGGCTTTCATCCAGTCGGTAGTCGTTGAGTTTCTTCTGAGTGAGCTGGTGCCAGAAGCCTGCCTCTAAGGCACTGGAGAAAGGAGCAAACTGCAGCTTTTGATCTGCACTGTCTTTGTCTACGGGCACAGAAGCCATCTCTATCACCGCTCCTGTTCCTTGATGCTCAGATACAATCTATATAAAAGACATGAGACAGGGGGGGAGGGGGGAGAGATGATTGGAGAAGTGGAGAAATTAAAATAAGAGGAAGAGGGTTGAAAAGAGAGAAGAAAAGAAAGCAGAGAGAAGGAAAATTGTTCATGACAGGAAGCAATTTAAGGAACTGATACTTTAGCACATTGATTAACAACTGGACTCCATAAGGGTCATCTCCTACAAAAGTTTTCCAACTATTATTTACTGGAGATGTTGGAGTGTATAGCTAGTTAAACATGTTAATCATGTATCGTTGTGTGACAAATGGAGCTGTTCAGTAGTGTTGTTAGGGAGTTGTCCCTAGCTAACTGTCATGTGGTAACACTATTCAATTCACGCCTTATACCTCTATTCTACACACACACACACACACACACACACACACACACACACACACACACACACACACACACACACACACACACACACACACACACACACACACACACACACACACACACACACGAGAGATCTGGCAGCTTGTATACTCAGCTGCCTGGGAGATATGAATTATCTGATTGTATTATATCTTCTGTTTCAATAACACGATTACAGCAGCCAGCTGTGGCTTCCTGCATGGCTAGTCTACATGACAACAGCTAGCTAGCTAACTACCTGTACCAGAGTATTCATGCCGTTCCCACCTTCCACGGTGGAGTCGCTTACAAGGCTCCTGTCAAGCACATAACACCAAACACGACGAGTTTAACTGAGCCAAAGGATATGTCACTTAGCTACCTAGAACTGTTGAGCACTGAGAGAAGTGCGTTTCCATTTAATTTGTTTTTACCCGTGATAAACTTACCCAAATACACCTCGCTTCCTTATTCAGATCATGTGATCAACTGTTTTGTCGTTGCCGCAATGCACAATGGGTACGCGCACAATGTTGTTGCTAGGTAGCCGTTAGCTAATTAGCTTACAGTTGCTACATTTGTCTCTTTCTGTTGATTGTTATGTAACTAATTACATTTATTTTACTGGCTACAACTTGTCAGTTTGGGTTGTTTTGTGCTGGGGGACAAAATCGCCAATGCCGACTTGGTAAATCTAACGTTAGCGAACTTAGCTAGCTGTCTGTGCTAAATAGCTAGCTAACCGGTAAGAATAAATTCCAGATGTAAGTTATGGCGCATGTACCATAGAGTAAAAAACGAAAAACCAAAACATGAACATGAAACCGCAAACAATGAGACAAGAAAAAACGGACAGAAACTTGTACGCTCCACTCCTCATCTCGACGTTACTAATTTTCTGCTCGGATGAGCCAATAAAACTATCAATGTTTTTGTTGTTAGTTAGCAATAAGCTAACAACCCAGCTATCTAACTAATTAATGAACAACAAAAAGCACCAGGAAGTAAGCTGACGGATAGTCCTTAAAACAGGCCAAAAAGAGGGGACATAGTCGCATGTGTCTTCTGTAGAAAAGCATACTCTAGAAGTCATGTCAAATGAGGATTTTCGTGTTGAGCCACATTCCATGCACTCAACTTCATTGGTTATTTAATTGGTTGAGTTAAACCAACCAGCTAGGCTGGTACTGCTCAGGCAGTGTGTCCATGCAGCACCAACTCAACTTTCCACAGCCCACTTTAGCTTCTAATCATTTCCCAATTATCCTAATCAATAAAGTATTCACTTCACTGTAACATGTAAAGATAAACTAGCTATATTCCATTGGTTCCATCTACAATGTAGATGCATGAGTATTTCTGTGTCCAATTTCATGCCACCACTTATGTGCATAGAAGTTAGATGGACAAGGGCCAATGGACATCAGTAGGGGCCCCTGACCTGTCTCTATTGTCTCTTATTGTCTTATTGTCTCTAACCCTTGTTTACAGTTCTGAACAGCAGATAGGTATAAACAGTGTAGTAGTGGAGCTTCCACCAAATAGCCAACACCTTACAGATCAGCTCACCGTGAAGGGTTAGGGAGTGAATTGGGACAGTTTGTGAGTCATGTGTTTTGGTTCCACTGGAGAAGAATAGATGATTCCAATACACTAGAAAATCGGTGTAAATGTCTGGATGTTTGTCAGTATAGCCTTCAGAGGTAATTCTCTGTAGTCCAGCTATTCACATATTTAGCCATCAGTCTTTTTAATCCCCAATAATGTATTTACCCAGATTATTAAGGCAAAAGTGAAAATAACTATAATTATGGTGGCTTGCATGACCTCAACTCAGGATGTGGCCAACACATTATTTACAGATATTGACATTTTGTCTACATAGAGAGTGAGCTATGAGTAAATGTATTTAGTAAAGCTTATTTTTTTATAGTAGAATGTAAACATATCGTGTTGCCTTGTTTACCACAGTGTGAGCTCTGAGTTACAGCAGTAAGGTTTAGTCTACACTAGCGCCCCCTCAAATCAAGGCAAACCACTGAAATACTTTGAGATGTATGTCTTTTTGTATAAATATTTTTGGTAATGGAAGTACAGTATAACAGTTTGCAAAGATGCATAGGCTACTCATCCATTACAAACCACACCAGTTCAGACTCTTTTATTGGAAATTACAGACACGACTGACTAAAATAAATGTAAAAAGTCAGACAAGACTCCTTGAAGACTGGAATGCATGGTTGGTTGCGGTTTGAGATAAGACACATTTCCATTTTCACCAAAACATTGACAATTAAGGTTTGAACTTTAACCAGATTGTATTGAAAGGGGTCTCTTTTATTGGAAATTACAGACACGACTGACTAAAATACATTTAAAAAGTCAGACAAGACTCCATGAAGACTGGAATGCATGGTTGGTTGCGGTTTGAAATGACATTTCCGTTTTCACCAAAAAAATGGACAATTAAGGTTTGAACTTGAAGCAGATTGTATTGAAAGTGTCTCTGTGCCTTCTGCAGAGTTATTGAAATTAATAATCAATAAATACAGAATTGCAATGCTTTCTGTTATTTCACAATGACACGTGGCACTTATTGTTGAGTGAGAAGGATGATGTTATGGTTTGGGTTTGATACAGAAATATTTAGGCCTACAATAAATAAGCATTATATTTACAAAACTATACAAAGTTAAGGTACCAATTGAAGTTACTCAAAACATGCAAGCACACCTAAGTTAAAGCAGCATCAAAAACATAACTGAAAGGGCTACCTGCCAATCAAGGCACTGTTCAGAAAACATTTCATCACAAATGAATGTGTAAAATCTTTTTGAACACCCTTTTGAAATTCTCATTGCAGAGGGGGTATATGATTGGGTTCAAAGTAGAGTTTATATACCCGAGCCATATCGTGAACATATGTAGGTCGTGATGTACACAGGTTTGGCAGAAAGCCATGACCATAAAGACTATGAAGTAGGGGATCCAGCACGTCATGAACCCAGCTATAATACAGCCCAGCTGCTTGGCCGCTTTGTGCTCCTTATGGACCTGAAGGCTCTGGATACGCTGCTTGGACTGGGCACAGAACTTCTGCCAGGTCTGCTTAAGAGTCACAGCGTTGGCTACAGCGTCCGGGTTAGCACCATCATCAGGCTCTGAGTCCTCCTGGGGCCATGGTGACGGGGGTGAATTCAGAGACTGGGTGAAATCGTTGTACAACATGGTGGTGTACCTCTGCACGTCAGCTTTCTGGGTTATCTCGCAGACGCCAGCCACAGAGTTTAGCGGCACGGCTATGTCGCTCACGGATACGTACAGTTCCTGCGCGTTGTTGTCGTCAGAGTGTGTGAAGCTGAGAGGTAATGTTGACAGGTTCAAAGGGGTCTCTGAGTCTGAATCAATCCCCTGAAAAGACAAAGAGCTGCTCTTTCTTTTGCCCTTTACAGTCGTCCTCAGATGTTTTGTCATTCTGAGCAGTGAATGACTGGAGTGAGAGTCTTTCTCAGACTTGGGTTCCCTGGATGCGTTAGTTTCAGTTGTATCTGTTGAGTTGTACAGCTGGTCTAAAGTGTACTGATCAAAGTCACAGTCGTTTCCCTTCTTTTCCTTGTTAGAAGAATCGCAGGGTCCATTTCCTGTTTGGGCTTTGTGTTCTATACGTTTTCCCGCCACAGAATCTGTAGGATTGATAATCTTTTCCCTCTCTCTGATGTGCTTCCTCACAGCCATGTAGATGCGTGAGTAGAAACACAGCATCAACAGAGATGGAAGGTGGAAGTTAAACACTGAAGTTAAAACCTTAAACCACGTAACAAACCGGAAATCAGTGTCACACTTATTCTCCATTTCCGGTTTAAGATCGACAGTAGCAAACGATCTCCACCCTAGAATAGGAATAATCCACATCGTAGACAACAGCCAGGCCCCTGAGATCATAACGCTAGCTCTCCTTCTGGTCCGGTACTTCAGGTACCTCAGCGGCTCGTGAACGGACCGATACCGATCCAGACAAAGTATAAACAGACTAAAGATGGAGGCTGTGCTGGCTACATAATCCATGATGAGCCAGAACTGACAGACAACTCTCCCCAGCCTCCACTCATCCTCCAGCAGATAGACCAGGTTGAGGGGCATCACGGTTGCCCCGACGATGAGATCCGCCACGGAGAGGCTGACGATGTAGAGGTTGCCCACCGTGTGGAGGGTACGCTCCTTCTTCACAGCGTAAAGTACCAGGATGTTCATGACGACGGTGAACAACGACAGGAAGCCCAGGAAGACACCTAGAGTAGATAGGATATATTTTTTTATTTTTTTATTTATTTCACCTTTATTTAACCAGGTAGGCAAGTTGAGAACAAGTTCTCATTTACAACTGCGACCTGGCCAAGATAAAGCAAAACAGTGCGACACATATAACAACACAGAGTTACACATGGAATAAACAAACGTACAGTCAATAACACAATAGAATTGTTTAAAAAAAAGTCTATATACAGTGTGTGCAAATGGCATGAGGAGGGAAGGCAATAAATAGGCCAATAGTAGCGGAGTAATTACAATTTAGCTAATTAACACTGGAGTGATAGATGTACATAGAGATACTTTATTGTCCATTGCTTAGAACCAAATTGTGCCTTTCTCAACACACACACACACACACACACACACACACACACACACACACACACACACACACACACACACACACACACACACACACACACACACACACACACACACACACCTAGTAGGGTGTTGTGGAAGCTGTTGTGATGCTCGACGGGTATGGTTGAGTTGGATGGCGACTGTTGGGTCTCATGGTATCGTGGTTCGCTCAAGGTGCTGTTGAAGAAAAGAAAAACACTCCCATTGCTCCAATGCAATACGTTTAATACACCAATGGTTTTGAATAGCTATGACAACAAACACTGCGGTGTACAAAACATTAAGAACACCTGCTCTTTCCATGACAGACTGACCAGGTGAATCCAGGTGAAAGCTATGATCCCTTACTGATGTCACGTGCTAAATCCACTTCAAATCAGTGTAGATGAAGGGGAGGGGTTAAATAATATTTTTTAAGCCTTAAGACAATTGACACATGGATTGTGTATGTGTGCCATTCAGAGGGTGAAGGGACAAGACTAAATATTTAAGTGCCTTTGAACGGGGTATGGTAGTAGGTGCCAGGAGCACCAGTTTGTGTCCAGAACTGCAACACTGCTGGGGGCTTTCATGCTCAACGGTTTCCCGTGTGTATCAAGAATGGCCCACCACCCAAAGGACATCCAGCCAACTTGACAACAGTGGGCAGCATTGCAGTCAACATGGGCCAGCATCCCTGTGGAACGCTTGACAACTCGTAGAGTCCATGTAGGGGTGAGAGGTGTCCTTAATGTTTTGTACACTCTGTGTAGAATTTCATTAGACACACAAAGTGGTGGTTTGCAGTACCTGTCTGTGGTGAAGACATCAGGTGCAGACCGAATAGAATCCATCATGGTGCTCGTCTCTAGATAACTTCTTCATCTAAGTATTATTTTTGTGAAGGACCGGTGGTCGGTAGGATGTGCATATCACCCCTCCTCTTCATCCTGTCTTGATCCCTTCACATGATGTCAGAAGTGTTGGAAACATCAGGAGTAATCACAGCAATCTGTATCCATTTATCCTCCCTGATTCAGTACCCCCATTAGCCAGTACTGTATCCTCCCTGATTCAATACCCTCATCAGCCAGTACTCTATCCTCCCTGATTCAATACCCTCATCAGCCAGTACTGTATCCTCCCTGATTCAATGCCCTCATCAGCCAGTACTGTATCCTCCCTGATTCAATACCCCCATCAGCCAGTACTATATCCTCCCTGATTCAATACCCTCATCAGCCAGTACTGTATCCTCCCTGATTCAATACCCCCATCAGCCAGTACTGTATCCTCCCTGATTCAATACCCTCATCAGCCAGTACTCTATCCTCCCTGATTCAATACCCTCATCAGCCAGTACTCTATCCTCCCTGATTCAGTACCCCCATCAGCCAGTACTGTATCCTCCCTGATTCAATACCCTCATCAGCCAGTACTGTACCTACAAGGTCAAAATAAATAACAGATCATTAACTTAATAAATCTCTCAAGGTCAGACACTGCTTGTTTGCCAAATGTCACCCTATTCCCTAGGTAGACCTGGTCAAAAGCAGTGCACTACATAGGGAATATGTTGCCATTTGGGATGCAACCGGCAACAGGTTTTCTAGAAATCATGGTTGGGGAATTCCATATTTCCTTCTTACTACCCTCTGATTCCGAGAATCTCAGAACAACCAGGATGCAACTCTAGCTCCATCCAGGATGCAACTCTAGCTCCATCCAGGATCTAGCTCCAACCAGGATGCAACTCTAGCTCCATCCAGGATGCAACTCTAGCTCCATCCAGGATCTAGCTCCAACCAGGATGCAACTCTAGCTCCAACCAGGATGCAACTCTAGCTCCAACCAGGATACAACCCTAGCTCCAACCAGGATACAACCAGAGCTCCAACCAGGATACAACCCTAGCTCCATCCAGGATACAACCCTAGCTCCAACCAGGATGCAACCCTAGCTCCATCCAGGATACAACCCTAGCTCCAACCAGGATACAATCCTAGCTCCAACCAGGATGAAACCCTAGCTCCATCCAGGATACAACCCTAGCTCCAACCAGGATACAACCCTAGCTCCATCCAGGATACAATCCTAGCTCCAACCAGGATACAACCCTAGCTCCATCCAGGATACAACCCTAGCTCCATCCAGGATACAATCCTAGCTCCAACCAGGATGAAACCCTAGCTCCATCCAGGATACAACCCTAGCTCCAACCAGGATACAACCCTAGCTCCATCCAGGATGCAACCCTAGCTCCAACTAGGATGCAACCCTAGCTCCATCCAGGATACAACTCTAGCTCCAACCAGGATACAGCCCTAGCTCCATCCAGGATACAACCCTAGCTCCATCCAGGATGCAACCCTAGCTCCAACTAGGATGCAACCCTAGCTCCATCCAGGATACAACTCTAGCTCCAACCAGGATACAACCCTAGCTCCATCCAGGATACAACCCTAGCTCCAACCAGGATACAACCCTAGCCCCAACCAGGATACAACTCTAGCTCCATCCAGGATACAACCCTAGCTCCATCCAGGATACAACCCTAGCTCCATCCAGGATGCAACCCTAGCTCCAACCAGGATCTAGCTCCATCCAGGATGCAACCCTAGCTCCAACCAGGATCTAGCTCCAACCAGGATCTAGCTCCATCCAGGATCTAGCTCCATCCAGGATGCAACCCTAGCTCCATCCAGGATCTAGCTCCAACCAGGAAGCAACCCTAGCTCCATCTAGGATGCAACCCTAGCTCCATCCAGGATCTAGCTCCATCCAGGATCTAGCTCCAACCAGGATACAACCCTAGCTCCAACCAGGATCTAGCTCCATCCAGGATGCAACCCTAGCTCCATTACTTGTAGGCTTAGGTATTTGTACATGACCTCTCACTGAACCCACAACACTTTTCAGCCAGTACTGGGACTCCCAATCACAGGCAAATGTGATATAGCCTGGATTCGAACCAGGGACTGTAGCGACACCTCTTGCACTGAGATGCTTTTGATATGATGAATCACACAGCAAGAAACTCAAGGTTACTAAAAAGTCGTTAAATAGGCTACCTGAAGATGAGAGACTATCTGATTCATAACCATCTGTTATTAAGAAAACTATAGACTACTTGTTTGTGTTGGGAACCTTTTTCACCCGTGTGTGTTTACACAGAGATCCCAACATGTATACATGGAAACCAGCCATGAAATAAATATTTCGTTTTTCGGGGAGTTTTCTAACAAATTGCATCATCAATACTTTACCCATCTTAACCCAACACCTAGCGACCTCATCAAGAGGTTCGGACCTCTTGTCATAACGGTTAAGGTGTTGGCTTGACAGATCCTGGACCTGGGTTTGAGTCCAGGTCAGGCTACCCCCCCCCCCCCAAATTTGCTACAATAGTTGGTGGTTTTCTGAACAAAAGAGCACAACAACATTCAACAGTCTGTTGCTCAGTAGCTTCATTATTTAGCAGCAATTACCCAGATAGCACATTTGGTTCATGGAAGTTATGGGAATGTACGTTTTTGGCTTCCCATTGGTTCTGGGAACAAAGCATACGTTTCCTGACCAGTAAAACTGAATGTTTTTTAAATGTTCTGAGAATGGAAGTGAAAGTTTTGCCTGTTATGGGAACAATAAGGTTTAGGGGTTATCAACAGAAATCCATCAGTTCTCCAGACCTCATAGGGTAAATTTAGGTTGCAGTTCTGAGAACGTTTTACTATGGTTCCAGGGGGGTTCTGAGAACGTTTTACTATGGTTCCAGGGGGGTTCTGAGAACGTTTTACAATAATTCCAGGGGGGTTCTGAGAATGTTTTACTATAATTCCAGGGGGGTTCTGAGAACGTTTTACTATAATTCCAGGGGGGTTCTGAGAACGTTTTACTATAATTCCAGGGGGGTTCTGAGAACGTTTTACTATGGTTCCAGGGGGGTTCTAAGAACGTTTTACTATAATTCCAGGGGGGTTCTGAGAACGTTTTACTATAATTCCAGGGGGGTTCTGAGAACTTTTACTATAATTCCAGGGGGGTTCTGAGAACGTTTTACTATAATTCCAGGGGGGTTCTGAGAACGTTTTACTATGGTTCCCTGAACGTTTTCCTGAAGGTTTTATTAACATTCTGATGAGGTTTTTGAATAACTTCCTTATTAAAAAACTTTCACTGAATGTTTCAATAAGGATTTTAATATCACTGCTACGTTAGGTGAAAGATAAGACACATAGAAATGTATTTGTTTTGGCATTAATCATGCATACACATTTCTTTTTTTATTGTGGCACAACGTCAGTGAGATTTAAACCTATGATCTTCGATTCTCTAGCCATGGAATCAGTCCACTGCGCCACTAGGATGGAGCTAGAATGACATGTATTTTTTTTGTTTTTGTTTTACAAAAGCTGTTAATTTTAGCCTATTCAAACGGACCCCATTTCAAAGGAAACAACCACCCAATAAGATTAAGATCAATTAGTGGTTGTGGCCAACACTCCTGAACACAGATGTGTTGATGCTGAAACCGGAATGTGTGTATTTCAATAACACTCTTAAAACGTTCTCAATGAACATTACTAACGTTTTCTGAACGTATTGAGAACATTATTTTAAATAGAAGCATGAGGGAACCTGGTGGAATCATTATGCTGAAGTATTGAAATTCCCACAGGAGAACGTTGTTTCTTAACGTTCTCTGAACTATCTGAGAACAATCCCAACGTCAAACCAGTTGGAGAACGTTTTTTTGTTGTTGAAAACTTAACCATGTTTGAACTTATGGGAAACGTTCTGTTAGAGTAAATGAAATGCCAAGAAAGTAACGTTATTTTGTAAAGTTCCTTAAATATGCTGAGAATGTACCAAAGCCAAGCAACTATTCTGTACCATTTCCAGAACGTTGTGGGAAGGTTGTATGCAAAACCACTCTCTCAACAAGCTCTAAGAAACGTATTGTTCTCAGAATGTGTGTTAGCTGGGTATAATATGATTTAAAAAAAAACATGAAATATCATACAAATGCAAATAAAAGGTATTCGATCATGCTTATGATAGTAGCCTATTTCCTAAGCAATTACATGTTGTGAATTTTCATGATTTATTACCAGGAATCGAAAACTGTTCAAATTCCACCTGTGGAATACACAAATGAGCAGCATGATCCACTGACAGATATCGCAAACTTTTAACTTTTTCTTTCATTTTGTATTACTTACATGTTGTAGTCTTGTTTTATGTTAAATTGGCATACATTACCAGCGATAACTATAAAAAAAAATATAAAAAAACATTTACAGGAGTAAGTGTTTAAATAATGATTTACTCACCTCAAAGTTGAAAATCTTGAATTAAATGTGAAACCTTTGATTTGTAAAATATGACGGTTGACTGGTTTTCCCAGCAGCAGTAGGCAGTGTGTGAGAACATTGCTCGTTGCGGACGGACTCAAGCAGTCACCCACCCACCTTCTTTATCTTGACTCAGAGAGCAGGGCGCATTCAAGGTCTACCCTCTACGTACGTTTTTATTAGATTATTGCTTCAGCGACTGTTTACGAAGAGGATTATACAGTATAATCATAGCCATAACCCTAGACATTCTGTTGAAATATCCTTTTTATTAACAGTTTCTGACAGAATAATGTAACATTCTGTAAACATGTTAGGTCTATGTTATAATATCTCTTGGACCATACCACTGGACACCAGTCTATAGCCTACTGTTGGTTTAGCAGGACCAGAGCTAACTTCATTATCTGGAAACTACAGAGGATCACTGTATTATACTGTATTATACTGTTATTTCAACAGAGGCCAACACCCCCCCCCCCCCCCACACTGGAAAAAAAAGTTAAATATCAGAGCCATTCCTTCAAACTATGTTTCCGAACTGCTTTCCACCTTGTGTCAATAACTAATAAATTCCACCAGTGCCTATACATTTTATATGTGAGTCATTTAGCAGATGCTCTTATCCAGAGAGATTTACAGTCAGTGAGTCATTTAGCAGATGCTCTTATCTAGAGAGATTTACAGTTAGTGAGTCATTTAGCAGATGCTCTTATCCAGAGAGATTTACAGTTAGTGAGTCATTTAGCAGATGCTCTTATCCAGAGAGATTTACAGTTAGTGAGTCATTTAGCAGATACTCTTATCCAGAGAGATTTACAGTTAGTGAGTCATTTAGCAGATGCTCTTATCTAGAGAGATTTACAGTTAGTGAGTCATTTAGCAGATGCTCTTATCCAGAGAGATTTACAGTTAGTGAGTCATTTAGCAGATGCTCTTATCCAGAGAGATTTACAGTTAGTGAGTCATTTAGCAGATGCTCTTATCTAGAGAGATTTACAGTTAGTGAGTCATTTAGCAGATGCTCTTATCCAGAGAGATTTACAGTCAGTGAGTCATTTAGCAGATGCTCTTATCTAGAGAGATTTACAGTTAGTGAGTCATTTAGCAGATGCTCTTATCCAGAGAGATTTACAGTTAGTGAGTCATTTAGCAGATGCTCTTATCCAGAGAGATTTACAGTTAGTGAGTCATTTAGCAGATGCTCTTATCCAGAGAGATTTACATTTAGTGAGTCATTTATCAGATGCTCTTATCCAGAGAGATTTACAGTTAGTGAGTCATTTATCAGATGCTCTTATCTAGAGAGATTTACAGTTAGTGAGTCATTTAGCAGATGCTCTTATCCAGAGAAACTTATAGTTAGTGAATTCATCTCCAGATAGCTAGGTTTTACAACCACATATCCCAATCATAGAAAGTAATTTTTTTTCCCTCAATAGAGTAGCTATCAGTAGAGTCTGAGCTAGAAGGGGGGGGGGGGTGTAAGTGCTGGTTAATTATTATTATAATTTTAGTTTTGGAGGGGGGGGGGCCATCTTAATTAATGCATACAGAATGGCACCCTATTCCCTGTATAGCGCACTACCTTTTTAAGTGCACTGTATTTGGGACTAGACCCAATGTCTATTCCGTCTACAGCTGAGGATCCCTATCTGCTGTGGTTGTGATGATCAGTAATTGATACCTATAATGAGCTATTAGTTGGCTCTCTCCGAGTGACATTTATCTGAAGGTGTCAGCCTCTCCTCACAATGAGCCGCTGTCTGGAACGAAGGCCCAACACAATTATCATAATGTTGTTGACAGGTACCATAGATATACGGTGCATTCTGAAAGTATTCAGACCCTTTGACCTTTTCCACATTTTGTTACGGTACAGCCTTATTCTAAAATGGATTAAATTGTTTTTTCCCCTCATCAATCTTCACACAATACCCATTAATGACAAAGCAAAAACAGGTTTTTATAAATCTTTGGCAAATTTATAAAAAATACAAAACTGAAATATCACATTTACATAAGTATTCAGACCCTTTACTCAATACTTTGTTGAAGCACCTTTGGCAGTGATTACAGCCTCGAGTCTTGGGTATGACACTACAAGATTGGCACACCTGTATTTGGGGAGTTTCTCCCATTCTTCTCTGCAGATCCTCTCAAGCTCTGTCAGGTTGGATGGGGAGCGTCACTGCACAGCTATTTCCAGGTCTTTCCAGAGATGTTCAATTGGGTTCAAGTCCGGGCTCTGGCTGGGCCACTCAAGGACATTTAGAGACTTGTCCCGAAGCCACTCCTGCGTTGTCTTGGCTGTGTGCTTAGTGTCATTGTCCTGTTGGAAGGTGAACCTTCACCCCAGTCTGAGGTCCTGGGCGCTCTGGAACAGGTTTTTATCAAGGATCTCTGTACTTTGCTCCTTTCATCTTTCCCTCGATCCTGACTAGTCTCCCAGTCCCTGCCACTGAAAAACATCCCCACAGCATGATGCTGCCACTACCATGCTTCACCGTAGAGATGGTGCCAGGTTTCCTCCAGACGTGATGCTTGGCATTCAGGCCGAAGAGTTCCATCTTAGTTTCATCAGATCAGTGAATCTTGTTTCTCATGGTCTGAGAGTCTTTAGGTGCCTTTTGGGCAAACTCCCAGCTGGCTGTCATGTGCCTTTTACTGAGGAGTGGCTTCTGCCTGGCCACTCTATCATAAAGGCCTGATTGGTGGAGTGCTGCAGAGATGGTTTTCCTTCTGGAAGGTTCTCCCATCTCCACAGAGGAACTCTAGAGCTCTGTCACAGTGACCATCGGGTTCTTGGTCACCTCTCTGACCAAGAATACTGCGACACGGTTTTGCGAAAGAATATAGTGAAACCTACCCTTTAATGGACCCTAATATTTAGTGCCCTCCTAGGTTACCGTTTATTTGAGGTACCTTTTTATTTTCCAGCCCAGGAAGATTTAAAACTTACCCTATGAGGTCTGGAGAACTGATGGATTTCTGTTGATAACCCCCTATTAAAATGTTGGTGACCCCCTATCTATATGGTGGTGACCCCCTATCTATATGGTGATGACCCCCTATCTATATGGTGGTGACCCCCAATCTATATGGTGGTGACCCCCTATCTATATGGTGATGACCCCTTATTAAAATGTAGGTGACCCCTTATCTATATGGTGATGACCCCCTATCTATATGGTGATGACACCCTATCTATATGGTGGTGACCCCCTATCTACATGGTGATGACCCCCTATCTATATGGTGATGACCCCCTATCTATATGGTGATGACCCCCTATCTATATGGTGGTGACCCCCTATCTATATGGTGGTGACCCCCTATCTATATGGTGATGACCCCCTATCTATATGGTGATGACCCCCTATCTATATGGTGGTGACCCCCTATCTATATGGTGGTGACCCCCTATCTATATGGTGGTGACCCCCTATCTATATGGTGGTGACCCCCTATCTATATGGTGGTGACCCCCTATCTATATGGTGGTGACCCCCTATCTATATGTAGGTGACCCCCTATCTATATGGTGATGACCCCCTATCTATATGGTGATGACCCCCTATCTATATGGTGATGACCCCCTATCTATATGGTGGTGACCCTCTATCTATATGGTGATGACCCCCTATCTATATGGTGATGACCCCCTATCTATATGTAGGTGACCCCCTATCTATATGGTGATGACCCCCTATCTATATGGTGATGACCCCCTATCTATATGGTGATGACCCCCTATCTATATGTAGGTGACCCCCTATCTATATGGTGATGACCCCCTATCTATATGTAGGTGACCCCCTATCTATATGGTGATGACCCCCTATCTATATGGTGGTGACCCCCTATCTATATGGTGATGACCCCCTATCTATATGGTGATGACCCCCTATCTATATGGTGATGACCCCCTATCTATATGGTGATGACCCCCTATCTATATGGTGATGACCCCCTATCTATATGGTGGTGACCCCCTATCTATATGGTGATGACCCCCTATCTATATGGTGGTGACCCCCTATCTATATGGTGATGACCCCCTATCTATATGGTGGTGACCCCCTATCTATATGGTGATGACCCCCTATCTATATGGTGATGACCCCCTATCTATATGGTGGTGACCCCCTATCTATATGGTGGTGACCCCCTATCTATATGGTGGTGACCCCCTATCTATATGGTGATGACCCCCTATCTATATGTACGTGACCCCCTATCTATATGGTGATGACCCCCTATCTATATGGTGATGACCCCCTATCTATATGGTGATGACCCCCTATCTATATGGTGGTGACCCTCTATCTATATGGTGATGGCCCCCTATCTATATGGTGATGACCCCCTATCTATATGGTGATGACCCCCTATCTATATGTAGGTGACCCCCTATCTATATGGTGATGACCCCCTATCTATATGTAGGTGACCCCCTATCTATATGGTGATGACCCCCTATCTATATGGTGGTAACCCCCTATCTATATGGTGATGACCCCCTATCTATATGGTGGTGACCCCCTATCTATATGGTGATGACCCCCTATCTATATGGTGATGACCCCCTATCTATATGGTGGTGACCCCCTATCTATATGGTGATGACCCCCTATCTATATGGTGATGACCCCCTATCTATATGGTGTTGACCCCCTATCTATATGGTGATGACCCCCTATCTATATGGTGGTGACCCCCTATCTATATGGTGATGACCCCCTATCTATATGGTGATGACCCCCTATCTATATGGTGGTGACCCCCTATCTATATGGTGGTGACCCCCTATCTATATGGTGGTGACCCCCTATCTATATGGTGGTGACCCCCTATCTATATGGTGATGACCCCCTATCTATATGGTGTTGACCCCCAATCTATATGGTGATGACCCCTTATCTATATGGTGATGACCCCCTATCTATATGGTGGTGACCCCCTATCTATATGGTGATGACCCCCTATCTATATGGTGATGACCCCCTATCTATATGGTGATGACCCCCTATCTATATGGTGATGACCCCCTATCTATATGTAGGTGACCCCCTATCTATATGGTGGTGACCCCCTATCTATATGGTGGTGACCCCCTATCTATATGGTGATGACCCCCTATCTATATGGTGATGACCGCCTATCTA
Source organism: Salmo trutta (assembly GCF_901001165.1). Classification (NCBI taxonomy): domain Eukaryota; kingdom Metazoa; phylum Chordata; class Actinopteri; order Salmoniformes; family Salmonidae; genus Salmo; species Salmo trutta. The sequence goes on along the minus strand of NC_042972.1, from coordinate 4,663,764 downwards.
TATGGTGATGACCCCCTATCTATATGGTGATGATTAACTATCTGGCTATGGCCCTATAAAAATATTGAAATGGAAAGTCAGAAAATAAAGACAAAGATGCAAATATCAGAGAAAGATAATTGAGATGTACAGATGATCATCAGGAACCAGGAGCTCAAAACATGTATTTATATTATTATTGTCCAGTACAATGTTTGTATTTACAATAACAGTGCAATGTTTGTATTTACAATAACAGTACAATGTTTTTATTTACAATAACAATACAATGTTTGTAGTTACAATAACAGTACAATGTTTGTATTTACAATAACAGTATAATGTTTGTATTTACAATAACAGTACAATGTTTGTAGTTACAATAACAGTACAATGTTTGTATTTACAATAACAATACAATGTTTGTAGTTACAATAACAGTACAATGTTTGTATTTACAATAACAATACAATGTTTGTAGTTACAATAACAGTACGTTTGTATTTACAATAACAGTATGTTTGTATTTACAATAACAGTACAATGTTTGTATTTACAATAACAGTACAATGTTTGTATTTACAATAACAGTACAATGTTTGTAGTTACAGTAACAGTACAATGTTTGTATTTACAATAACGGTAGAATGTTTGTAGTTACAATAACGGTACAATGTTTGTAGTTACAATAACAGTACAATGTTTGTATTTACAATAACAGTACAATGTTTGTAGTTACAATAACAGTACGTTTGTATTTACAATAACAGTATGTTTGTATTTACAATAACAGTACAATGTTTGTATTTACAATAACAGTACAATGTTTGTATTTACAATAACAGTACAATGTTTGTATTTACAATAACAGTACAATGTTTGTATTTACAATAACGGTAGAATGTTTGTAGTTACAATAACGGTAGAATGTTTGTAGTTACAATAACGGTACAATATTTGTTCTTGGAGCTGCCAACTATTTTTGCTGGCCTGATGGTAATGCTAGTTTACACCTGTTCTTGACTGAGAGGTGGCCAAACCAGGAGTACAATGTGTATCCCAATTGGCACCCTATTCCCTACATAGTGCAAGTCCTTTTGACCAGGACTCATAGCGTTGCACTATAGGGAATAGGGTTCCATTTGGGACGCAACACCCATGTAATGTTAAATCTGATAACAAACACCCCCAATCAGTCATCTGTAATTCAACTCAATCTCGTTGTTTGTCGATATGCATGATAAGTGAATGGTGTAGAGAACTGCAGATATGTCAGTCTTCTTTGCCTGTGGTCAGTTGACTACATTAGAAGGTCAGTGGTGCCACCTGCTGGTAAATCTGTTCCACTGCACCCAGATACGTTAAGGTTCCGTCCCAAATTAAAGTGTGTGTTTTCCCTATTAAGTGCACTATTCCCTATTAAGCCCATAGGGCTCTGGTCAAAGGTAGTTCACCATATAGCAGCATTGTGGAGTCAATTCAGGAATTTATGACTTCCCAATTAACTGGGGAATTGGGAAAGGGGTGGCAGGTATTCTAGTGGTTAGAGCGTTGGACTCGATTCCCCGAGTTGACAAGGTAAGAATCTGTCATTCTGCCCCTGAACAAGGCAGTTAACCCAGTGTTCCCTGATAGGCTAACAGTTAACCCACTGTTCCCCGGTAGACTGTCATTGTAAATAAGAATTTGTTCTTAACTGACTGTCTAGTTATATTAACTGAAAAGGAGAAGCTTTTTATGTAAAAAAATAAATAAAATGGGATTTTAAATTCAAATCACTTCCTGATTCAGTACAACCCTGTTATATAGGATATAGTATGTATAGGATATAGTCTGTATAGGATATAGTCTGTATAGGATATAGTCTGTATAGGATATAGTCTGTATAGGACATAGTCTGTATAGGACATAGTCTGTATAGGATATAGTCTGTATAGGATATAGTCTGTATAGTATACAGTCTGTATAGGATATAGTCTGTACCACCCTGTTATATAGGATATAGTCTGTATAGGATATAGTCTGTATAGGACATAGTCTGTATAGGACATAGTCTGTATAGGACATAGTCTGTATAGGATATAGTCTGTATAGTATACAGTCTGTATAGGATATAGTCTGTATAGGATATAGTCTGTATAGTATATAGTGTGTATAGGATATAGTCTGTATAGGATATAGTCTGTATAGGATACAGTCTGTATAGGATATAGGATATATATATATACATATATATAGGATATAGGATATAGGATATAGGATATAGGATATAGGATATATATATATACAAAAATCTCTAAAACTGGAAACACTTATCTCCCTCACTAGCTTTAAGCACCAGCTGTCAGAGCAGCTCACAGATCTCTGCACCTATACATAGCCCATCTATAATTTAACCCAAACAACTACCTCTTCCCCTACTGTATTTATTTATTTTATTTATTTTGCTCCTTTGCACCATATTATTTATCTTTTAACTTTCTTCAAACTACAAATCTACCATTCCAGTGTTTTTCTTGCCATACTTTATTTACTTTGCCACCATGGCATTTTTTTGCCTTCACCTCCCTTATCTCACATCATTTGCTCACATTGTATATAGTCTTATTTTTTTCTACTGCATCATTGATTGTATGTTGTTTTACTCCATGTGTAACTCTGTGTTTTTGTATGTTGTCAAACTGCTTTGCTTTATCATGGCCAGGTCGCAATTGTAAATGAGAACTTGTTCTCAACTTGCCTACCTGGTTAAATAAAGGTGAAATAAATAAATAAATAAATAAATAAATAAAAATAGGATATAGTCTGTATAGTATATAGTGTGTATAGTATATAGTGTGTATAGGATATAGTCTGTATAGTATACAGTCTGTATAGGATATAGTCTGTACCACCCTGTTATATAGGATATAGTCTGTATAGGATATAGTCTGTATAGTATATAGTGTGTATAGGATATAGTCTGTATAGGATATAGTCTGTATAGGATACAGTCTGTATAGGATATAGTCTGTATAGGATATAGTCTGTATAGGATACAGTCTGTATAGGATATAGTCTGTATAGGATATAGTCTGTATAGGATATAGTCTGTATAGGATATAGTCTGTACCACCCTGTTATATAGGATATAGTCTGTATAGGATATAGTCTGTATAGGATATAGTCCGTATAGGATATAGTCTGTACCACCCTGTTATATAGGATATAGTCTGTATAGGATATAGTCTGTATAGGACATAGTCTGTATAGGATACAGTCTGTATAGGATATAGTCTGTATAGGATATAGTCTGTATAGGATACAGTCTGTATAGGATATAGTCTGTATAGGATATAGTCTGTATAGGATACAGTCTGTATAGGACATAGTCTGTATAGGACATAGTCTGTATAGGACATAGTCTGTACCACCCTGTTATATAGGATATAGTCTGTATAGGATATAGTCTGTATAGGATATAGTCTGTATAGGACATAGTCTGTATAGGATATAGTCTGTATAGGATACAGTCTGTATAGGATATAGTCTGTATAGGATATAGTCTGCATAGGATATAGTCTGTATAGTATATAGTGTGTATAGGATATAGTCTGTATAGGATATAGTCTGTATAGGATACAGTCTGTATAGGATATAGTCTGTATAGGATACAGTCTGTATAGGATATAGTCTGTATAGGATACAGTCTGTATAGGATATAGTCTGTATAGTATATAGTGTGTATAGGATATAGTCTGTATAGGATACAGTCTGTATAGGATATAGTCTGTATAGGATATAGTCTGTATAGGATATAGTCTGTATAGTATATAGTGTGTATAGGATATAGTCTGTATAGGATACAGTCTGTATAGGACATAGTCTGTATAGGATATAGTCTGTATAGGATACAGTCTGTATAGGATATAGTCTGTATAGGATATAGTCTGTGTAGGATACAGTCTGTATAGGATATAGTCTGTACCACCCTGTTATATAGGATATAGTCTGTATAGGATATAGTCTGTATAGGATATAGTCTGTATAGGATATAGTCTGTATAGGACATAGTCTGTATAGGATATAGTCTGTATAGGATATAGTCTGTATAGGATATAGTCTGTATAGGATACAGTCTGTACCACCCTGTTATATAGGATATAGTCTGTATAGGATATAGTCTGTATAGGATATAGTCTGTACCACCCTGTTATATAGGATATAGTCTGTATAGGATATAGTCTGTATAGGATATAGTCTGTACCACCCTGTTATATAGGATATAGTCTGTATAGGATATAGGCTGTATAGGATATAGTCTGTACCACCCTGTTATATAGGATATAGTCTGTATAGGATATAGGCTGTATAGGATATAGTCTGTACCACCCTGTTATATAGGATATAGTCTGTATAGGATATAGTCTGTACCACCCTGTTATATAGGATATAGGTTGCTATTTGGGACACAACCAGTGTTTGTCTGTTGTTTTTCTAAATCACTATCCCCTCAGCATCGGTAGTTGTTAGCAAAGTCACCCCCTCTCGTCACCCCCTCTCTTCACCCCCTCCTCTTTTTGCTCTCCCGTAATTACCACCCACCCTTATTCATCTTCTCTCTTCCCCTCTGTCTTTCTCCATGTTATACAGCAAGGCATGTGAGGTGTAGTAGTTATGTAATCTAGTCTCTACTAAACACACGGACCCCTACATCTCTCCTCCTCCATCTTGACTGGAGTGCCACCCAGACCTCAGCCAGTGTTCAGAGCAACTCTTTCACATAGAGTAGAGCACACTGACTAGATACAGCATTTGTATACATTTAGCATTTTAGCATACAAGTCTTATCCAGTGCAACTTATATATATCTTCTCTCACTGATTGGATACAGCTTTATATAGAAGCTCAAGTCAAAATTCAAACTATATTCAAATAGCATCTAATACATTGCAATACATTCACCGGGCGCTCTTATCCAGAGCGACTTACAGGAGCGATTAGGGTTAAGTCCCTTGCTCAAGGGCACATCGGCCGATTATTCACCTCGTCAGCTAGGCTACCCGTCGCCCATAGTAATATAAAACATTCAGAACAGTTTTCTCTGAATGAGAGTGTGACGTTACTAGATAAAGGCTTATTGTAGACAGAGATGGAGCCCTGGCTTCAACCCGCTGAGATGGGTTTGTGATTCAGGCTATCGGGAAGATGCAGCGATGGTAGAAATAATAGGGAGATGACAGTGAAAGGAAGGAAACTAATTGAATTTGTATCAATATGTTGAAAGAAATTAATTTACTGTATAGTAACCTTGAAATCACATAGAGGAACTGGGCTTAAAAAATAAAAAAATCATATTTTCATCATTTTCAGCTGTTCACCATCATTTCTGATATTACAATCTCAAAGTAAGATGTCTTTTGACGTAGTAGGAACGAAATACTGCTTGTGTAACACACGGGGGATGTGTGAAACTTACTCCTAAGCGTGAACTGTCCCCACTTGTGCCTCTGTACAGCTAAGGTTTCGTGTGGTGCCGACTGGTATAGACGCTTCAGGAGGGTGGTCACGTGTGCCAGCAGGGCAGAGGTCCTGGATTCGAGCCTCGGTGTGAACCGAATCAGAACCTTTACACCTGCATCCCAAATAGCAACCAATTCACTGCTTTTTACCACGGACCGTAGGGATCTGCTCAAAAAGTAGTGCACTACATAGTGAAAAGGGTGCCATTTGGGACGCTTAAACACACATAATGTGGGCAAGACAACGTGGTTAGTGGTTTAGGGGAAAATGCAGGACGCTGGACACCCCTCCTAAAAAAACTAAAACATTTTAGTGGCCCCCCTCTTGACGGTGGAGAGTTTTTGTAGTTTTAAAGTACATTTCCTGCAGTTCTACACGTTGCCTAGTGGAGTAGAGAAAATGTTGCCATTTTTAAAGCAAGTTTTCTACAATTCTACACATTTTGTAATGGGCCGGAGAGAAAACATAGACATTTTATAGCTTGATTTATTTTTTTATTTTTTTTTACTGATTGTGATTTACCTCTGTGTTTCTGCCGCTGCGTGTATCAGCCAACCAGGCTTCATATTAATGATGACGTAGGCTAAATCAGATGTCATCAGTTGTTAATCAAATGTTATAGTGCCTGTGACAGTACTGTTGATATTTAAACTAGGTAGCTAGCTACTCGACGTGTGACCGAGCTGGTATTCAATCTCACTACAGGGCAAACTATGAAGGAGACACAACTGGGGCATGTGCAAGCTCCGTACAGGGCAGCTCATCAGGTTTAAACAACGGACATGGGTCCGGGGGGGGGGGGGGGCTGGTGAACTTGACGCCGACTTGCGGGCAGTGGGTTCTGAACAGCAATGACAAAAAAAAATATACACCAAAAAAATCCCCTTTGTGAGAAATTATACCACCACACAAAAGGGTACTTTGGAGACTGGAAGGGCAAAGGGACAGGTAGAGCCCAGGGGCGGAAATCCCGGGGGGGACGGGGGGACACGACCCCCCCATCCTGGGAAAAATATGATTTGTCCCCCCCAATATATCACTGAAACATAACTATGTAATTTAAATAATATTAATAATACGCAATGAAAGCAATTGTGCTGATTATAGACACTTAATAGGGCGTTTTTAAGTTTCAAAAGATTGCGACCCCCCCGTCCTTTGCCTCACAATGGTTTGATCCACTGCCAGTTCCTTAGTTTGCACGTAACTGCCGTGAGGTCAATCCAGTCAATCGCGCACACACACTAGCTGAATATGCAGAGCTAGCGCGCAAATATTAACTATTAAGCTAGCTAATACCTATTCCATTTATGTGGCGTCGTCAAAGATGGAATCTTTGCTATCGTCAATTTATTCCAAGATCAGCACGCAGATGTAAGTTAGTGCTTCAAAGTCCCTGCGATAAGGTTAGCGATAAACTGAAGTCCAAACTGAACCGAACTACACTCTTCTACCATTGTCTTAAATATATTTAATGGTCTCGTTGCAAAAGATAAATTGTCGCAAGGGAACTTTTATTTATTTATTTTATTTCACCTTTATTTAACCCGGGTAGCAAAGATTATTGCAAACACCACTGAAACTGAATTGGTGCTCGCTAGCTTTGCAAATTCAGCTATTGTTGGAAGCCAGCCAATATGAAACAAACTATTAACATTACAAAAGGTTGCAGCATATGTTGTGTAAATGGTGAACTCATACAGCTGTCAACTCTTGTCATTTTAATCCGTTTCACATTTGCTAGCTACCTTTTAGATCGAAGCCCAAATAGAATGATAAGATGATAGAAGCCCGTCTCCTACTGTAAATAACCTACACACTGTGTGTGTGTGTAGCCAGCCAGGTAGAAAAATGGCAGAAAAATAAAAGACGGACATCAGAGTATTTTTCAATACACCAAAACGCATAGTAAGAACCCTAGTAGCCTAATATCTCAAAGACTAGTTGATCAAATGTTCATAAGAAAGAAATGAAATTCTAATGGAAATGTTTCACAATGATGTCATTAGGCAGAGCAGGCAACAGATGGCACACAGACAGCAGAGTTGGGGACAGATATGACAGGGACAGACTGGCAGAGACAGGGAGTCTCAGGTAAGTTTGTTGAGTCTTTGTTTGGCAACATTATGAAAGGTTCTCCATTTTTTTTACTTGTAAAATAGGAACATAATTGGAAAATGCCATGGATACCCCCACTCTCAACTTAAACTGGTGACTGAACTAAGATTTGTTAAAGGCAATGGTATTGCTGTTGTGATTAGTTGTGTAGTTTTGGGTACCGGTAGTTAGGAGTACGGCAAACACCTTATTTCTTTGGTTCCTCAATATACATTTACCATATTACAATGTAGGCTATGTGTTACAGCACTACTTTTGGTTACAGCACTAGGAATTGCTCTTGAGAAAATGTTATGTAATTGTCCCCTCCAAAGTTGATATCAGATTTTCACCCCTGGTAGAGCCCGATCTGTTCACTCGCCTGTATTGCCTGCTAAACTAACTACCAATCTAAAGATTGTTAGGTGGCTAATTGAGTGACTGTCAGTGACTGACATAACATGCCGATGCACAACCACATTTCTTAAATTGCACCTTGTGTTTCCTACTTGTCTTACTCTCAATAGTGAGTTCAGACCTTGTCTTTTCTCAGGCACACTGTAAACTTATGTCTCTTATGCCTGGGGCCGGCCCTGGATAAGAACCAGAATATTATTATTTGTATTTGTCAAACGGGGCAGTCAAGCATCGATCATCAAGTCACCGGAATAAGACCATTGATATTTATTGGGAAAAGAGCATCAAACTCATCACCGTGCACTTTCACCACCCTGGGACTATCATCGCAATTTATTTAATCTGTAGCCTAAGAAACGGCATGCTTTCCTGAGTCCTAATACCGCCCCATATCATCGCATGACTTGATATGATGGTTATATCAATATTTGCACAGGAAGCCATTTCCACTGCCATTTCTCACATCATTAATTTTATACACATACACAAAAGAAGATCCCACCATGTCGAACGAACAGATTGTCTGTCGGTATTTATAAAATTTGTACCGGCATATCCTGTTTCCTGTTTCTATCAGCCCAGTCGTGACGTTTTTAATGTGTCAGGTAATTAATCTGTATGAAATGGTTGGATAGAAACCTGGTTCGTTATGGGAATCACTATGACTGAGACACACACACACACACACACACACACACACACACACACACACACACACACACACACACACACACACACACACACACACACACACACACACACACACAGACACACACACACACACACACACACACACACACACACACACACACACACACAGTAAGATACTGTATGATGGTTCATCATGAGTATTTTTTTCCTGATGAAATCTGCTGATATTCACTAAGTATTGATGATGAGGTAGCCTACTGAACAGCAATAAGTATTGATGATGAGGTAGCCCACTGAACAGCAATAAGTATTGATGATGAGGTAGCCCACTGAACAGCAATAAGTATTGATGATGAGGTAGCCCACTGAACAGCAATAAGTATTGATGATGAGGTAGCCTACTGAACAGCAATAAGCAGTGATGATGAGGTAGCCTACTGAACAGCAATAAGTATTGATGATGAGGTAGCCCACTGAACAGCAATAAGTATTGATGATGAGGTAGCCTACTGAACAGCAATAAGTATTGATGATGAGGTAGCCTACTGAACAGCAATAAGTATTGATGATGAGGTAGCCTACTGAACAGCAATAAGTATTGATGATGAGGTAGCCTACTGAACAGCAATAAGCAGTGATGATGAGGTAGCCTACTGAACAGCAATAAGCAGTGATGATGAGAGTTGTGTATAAAGGGTGTGGCCATTGAATGAGTTGCAGAAGCTAAGGGTTTCTTCAAAAACAAATGTAATGTGTCACTCAGTTATGAATAGAGCCACGTCATAGTGGAATGCTCGGCCACCAGAGGTTACTCAGCACCTCTCCTCTTTCTAAACATTGAACTGAAAGGGGAATTTCACCCTTGCCTGTCACGATAAATAGTCATTACTGTATTAGCAACGTTATGTTTTTGATCATTAACATCAACAATTATCCAAACCACAAGCTGGAACGAGGAGAATTTTCATTTCACTGGTAGAATTGGGGAAAGTTTCGACTTCCTGTGTATTCGTCTGCTCGTAGTGAAAAACAAAGTCCAGCGTTCAATAGTGAATGCAGATACCAATACTGCTAGGTAGATGGGGGCCACAAACTTGATAGACGGCAGTGTTTACTTCCAACGACCAACACACAGTAATCTCACGACTTCTCTAGGCCATTTCTTCTTCTTTTTTTACATTTGTTTTTTTTCCTAACATTTGTCATCACACCCGTGAGGTGTTCTGTCTGACTGTGCTAATTACAAACAAACAAACACACAAAAAAATGTGTTATCTTTCACCGTTCTACCTACCAGAGATTTGAATTTAGAAAATTGCTTCAATATTTTAAGATAAACACTTTTTTTTTTTAATTTTTTTTTTTACTCCATGAAGAAATCCAACAGTGTACGACGGCATCTTATCTATTTGAAGTCTTCTCTCATTGATCGAGACAGGTGAGTGTCCACCCCATCGTGTCACGATGACAGACACCTGTCTGGATGGCGTCGTACACTGTTGGATTACGTCATGGAGCAAAAATAAATAAATAAATAAATAAATCATGTTTATTTTAATAAACTGAGCATTCTCCAAATTCAAACTGACAACTTTGCAACTGAACACGGACATTTTATGAGACTTCTGTTTCCAACGAATTAAGGACGAAGACAGCATCGCCACGCTAAAGTTGGTCGATAATTATCTGTGCTACACCAAAACAGTACCTATCTTGTAACTCACAGTAATGGATCCCAAAAATATCTGGTTAAATCACATTATCTGGTGTAACAATCTGTAGCTAAGAGATGATGGTGATCAACAGTTGACGGTCGTGATGAAATTACCATTCACAAAGAAACATAGAGTAAGTTCAGAGAACACTTGTACAGCTGTCTATTATCAGAGTTCTAGACAGTTCTATTACCAGAGTTCTAGACAGTTCTATAACCAGAGTTCTAGACAGTTCTATAATCAGAGTTCTAGACAGTTCTATAATCAGAGTTCTAGACAGTTTTATTATCAGAGTTCTAGACAGCTCTATAATCAGAGTTCTAGACAGTTCTATTATCAGAGTTCTAGACAGTTCTATAACCAGAGTTCTAGACAGTTCTATAATCAGAGTTCTAGACAGTTCTATAATCAGAGTTCTAGACAGCTCTATAATCAGAGTTCTAGACAGTTCTATTATCAGAGTTCTACACAGTTCTATAATCAGAGTTCTAGACAGTTCTATTATCAGAGTAAGTTCAGGGAACACTTGTACAGCTGTGTGAGGAGTGCTGTCATTCAACTCCCTTTGAGTCATCGTCTGTTGGAAATCCAGCATAACGTTTCAAAATGGCGCATGCTTTTAGCTCAATCCAAGTCTTTTGTTGTCCATCCTCCTTCGCTAGATTAAAAGTTTGAAACGTGTGTGATTTGAATGTCATTGTGTCCTTATATAGATGCACCAAAATCGTCAAAATTCGTGTTGATCAGAGGAATCATTGCTTCTACACCTGCATTGCTTGCTGTTTGGGGGGTTTTAGGCTGGGTTTCTGTACAGCACTTTGTGACATCAGCTGATGTAAGAAGTGGTTTGGTCATGTTCTTTCAGTTTTGCCGAAAATGATTGTGTTGTTAGTGTCGACCTCATTAAAAATAAAAAAATAAGTCCATTTTGAGGGATGGGCGAGGTCAGATTATAAAACACCAGCCCACACGAGTTGTAGTATTTCAAAGAGTGGAAAGAAATGTGTCAGCTTGTATATTTAGCAATAAAATCCGCTGAAAGACATTCAAAAGCTCTATTGAATAAGGAGAGCCACATCTACGCGCACAGAAACGTAGAGTGTGATCAGTAGAACATAGAGCCTTATAGAGTGATCAGTAGAACATAGAGTCTTATAGAGTGATCAGTAGAACATAGAGTCTTATAGAGTGTGATCAGTAGAACACAGAGCCTTATAGAGTGATCAGTAGAACATAGAGTCTTATAGAGTGATCAGTAGAACATAGAGTCTTATAGAGTGATCAGTAGAACATAGAGTCTTATAGTGTGATCAGTAGAACATAGAGCCTTATAGAGCGATCAGTATAACATAGAGTCTTATAGAGTGATCAGTAGAACATAGAGTCTTATAGAGTGATCAGTAGAACATAGAGTCTTATAGAGTGATCAGTAGAACATAGAGTCTTATAGAGTGATCAGTAGAACATAGAGTCTTATAGAGTGACCAGTAGAACATAGAGTCTTATAGAGCGATCAGTATAACATAGAGTCTTATAGAGTGTGATCAGTATAACATAGTCTTATAGAGTGATCAGTAGAACATAGAGTCTTATAGAGTGATCAGTATAACATAGAGTCTTATAGAGTGATCAGTAGAACATAGAGTCTTATAGAGTGATCAGTATAACATAGAGCCTTATAGAGTGATCAGTATAACATAGAGTCTTATAGAGCGATCAGTATAACATACAGTCTTATAGAGTGATCAGTATAACATAGAGTCTTATAGAGTGATCAGTAGAACATAGAGTCTTATAGAGTGATCAGTAGAACATAGAGTCTTATAGAGTGATCTGTTTAACATAGTCTTATAGAGTGATCTGTTTAACATAGTCTTATAGAGTGCGATCAGTATAACATAGAGTCTTATAGAGTGATCAGTATAACATAGAGTCTTATAGTGCGATCAGTAGAACATAGAGTCTTATAGAGTGATCAGTATAACATAGAGTCTTATAGAGTGATCAGTAGAACATAGAGTCTTATAGAGTGATCAGTAGAACATAGAGTCTTATAGAGTGATCTGTTTAACATAGTCTTATAGAGTGATCTGTTTAACATAGTCTTATAGAGTGCGATCAGTATAACATAGAGTCTTATAGAGTGATCAGTATAACATAGAGTCTTATAGTATGATCAGTATAACATAGAGTCTTATAGAGTGATCAGTAGAACATAGAGTCTTATAGAGTGATCAGTATAACATAGAGCCTTATAGAGTGATCAGTATAACATAGAGTCTTATAGAGCAATCAGTATAACATACAGTCTTATAGAGTGATCAGTATAACATAGAGTCTTATAGAGTGATCAGTAGAACATAGAGTCTTATAGAGTGATCAGTAGAACATAGAGTCTTATAGAGTGGTCTGTTTAACAGTCTTATAGAGTGATCTGTTTAACATAGTCTTATAGAGTGGGATCAGTATAACATTGAGTCTTATAGAGTGATCAGTATAACATAGAGTCTTATAGTGCGATCAGTAGAACATAGAGTCTTATAGAGTGATCAGTATAACATAGAGTCTTATAGAGTGATCAGTAGAACATAGAGTCTTATAGAGCGATCAGTATAACATAGAGTCTTATAGAGTGTGATCAGTGTAACATAGTCTTATAGAGTGATCAGTAGAACATAGAGTCTTATAGAGTGATCAGTATAACATAGAGTCTTATAGAGTGATCAGTAGAACATAGTCTTATAGAGTGATCAGTATAACATAGAGCCTTATAGAGTGATCAGTGTAACATAGAGTCTTATAGAGTGATCAGTAGAACATAGAGTCTTATAGAGTGATCTGTTTAACATAGTCTTATAGAGGGATTTGTTTAACATAGTCTTATAGAGTGCGATCAGTATAACATAGAGTCTTATAGAGTGATCAGTATAACATAGAGCCTTATAGAGTGATTGGTATAATATAGAGTCTTCTGGAGTGATCAGTAGAGCCTTATAGAGTGATCAGTAGAACATAGAGTCTTATAGAGTGATCAGTATAACATAGAGTCTTATAGAGTGATCAGTAGAACATAGTTTTATAGAGTGATCAGTATAACATAGAGCCTTATAGAGTGATCAGTGTAACATAGAGTCTTATAGAGTGATCAGTAGAACATAGAGTCTTATAGAGTGATCAGTATAACATAGAGTCTTATAGAGTGATCAGTAGAACATAGAGTCTTATAGAGTGATCAGTATAACATAGAGCCTTATAGAGTGATCAGTATAACATAGAGTCTTATAGAGCGATCAGTATAACATACAGTCTTATAGAGTGATCAGTATAACATAGAGTCTTATAGAGTGATCAGTAGAACATAGAGTCTTATAGAGTGATCAGTAGAACATAGAGTCTTATAGAGTGATCTGTTTAACATAGTCTTATAGAGTGATCTGTTTAACATAGTCTTATAGAGTGCGATCAGTATAACATAGAGTCTTATAGAGTGATCAGTATAACATAGAGTCTTATAGTGCGATCAGTAGAACATAGAGTCTAATAGAGTGATCAGTATAACATAGAGTCTTATAGAGTGATCAGTAGAACATAGAGTCTTATAGAGTGATCAGTAGAACATAGAGTCTTATAGAGTGATCTGTTTAACATAGTCTTATAGAGTGATCTGTTTAACATAGTCTTATAGAGTGCGATCAGTATAACATAGAGTCTTATAGAGTGATCAGTATAACATAGAGTCTTATAGTATGATCAGTATAACATAGAGTCTTATAGAGTGATCAGTAGAACATAGAGTCTTATAGAGTGATCAGTATAACATAGAGCCTTATAGAGTGATCAGTATAACATAGAGTCTTATAGAGCAATCGGTATAACATACAGTCTTATAGAGTGATCAGTAGAACATAGAGTCTTATAGAGCGATCAGTATAACATAGAGTCTTATAGAGTGTGATCAGTGTAACATAGTCTTATAGAGTGATCAGTAGAACATAGAGTCTTATAGAGTGATCAGTATAACATAGAGTCTTATAGAGTGATCAGTAGAACATAGTCTTATAGAGTGATCAGTATAACATAGAGCCTTATAGAGTGATCAGTGTAACATAGAGTCTTATAGAGTGATCAGTAGAACATAGAGTCTTATAGAGTGATCTGTTTAACATAGTCTTATAGAGGGATTTGTTTAACATAGTCTTATAGAGTGCGATCAGTATAACATAGAGTCTTATAGAGTGATCAGTATAACATAGAGCCTTATAGAGTGATTGGTATAATATAGAGTCTTCTGGAGTGATCAGTAGAGCCTTATAGAGTGATCAGTAGAACATAGAGTCTTATAGAGTGATCAGTATAACATAGAGTCTTATAGAGTGATCAGTAGAACATAGTCTTATAGAGTGATCAGTATAACATAGAGCCTTATAGAGTGATCAGTGTAACATAGAGTCTTATAGAGTGATCAGTAGAACATAGAGTCTTATAGAGTGTGATCAGTATAACATAGTCTTATAGAGTGATCAGTAGAACATAGAGTCTTATAGAGTGATCAGTATAACATAGAGTCTTATAGAGTGATCAGTAGAACATAGAGTCTTATAGAGTGATCAGTATAACATAGAGCCTTATAGAGTGATCAGTATAACATAGAGTCTTATAGAGCGATCAGTATAACATACAGTCTTATAGAGTGATCAGTATAACATAGAGTCTTATAGAGTGATCAGTAGAACATAGAGTCTTATAGAGTGATCAGTAGAACATAGAGTCTTATAGAGTGATCTGTTTAACATAGTCTTATAGAGTGATCTGTTTAACATAGTCTTATAGAGTGCGATCAGTATAACATAGAGTCTTATAGAGTGATCAGTATAACATAGAGTCTTATAGTGCGATCAGTAGAACATAGAGTCTTATAGAGTGATCAGTATAACATAGAGTCTTATAGAGTGATCAGTAGAACATAGAGTCTTATAGAGTGATCAGTAGAACATAGAGTCTTATAGAGTGATCTGTTTAACATAGTCTTATAGAGTGATCTGTTTAACATAGTCTTATAGAGTGCGATCAGTATAACATAGAGTCTTATAGAGTGATCAGTATAACATAGAGTCTTATAGTATGATCAGTATAACATAGAGTCTTATAGAGTGATCAGTAGAACATAGAGTCTTATAGAGTGATCAGTATAACATAGAGCCTTATAGAGTGATCAGTATAACATAGAGTCTTATAGAGCAATCAGTATAACATACAGTCTTATAGAGTGATCAGTATAACATAGAGTCTTATAGAGTGATCAGTAGAACATAGAGTCTTATAGAGTGATCAGTAGAACATAGAGTCTTATAGAGTGGTCTGTTTAACAGTCTTATAGAGTGATCTGTTTAACATAGTCTTATAGAGTGGGATCAGTATAACATTGAGTCTTATAGAGTGATCAGTATAACATAGAGTCTTATAGTGCGATCAGTAGAACATAGAGTCTTATAGAGTGATCAGTATAACATAGAGTCTTATAGAGTGATCAGTAGAACAGAGAGTCTTATAGAGCGATCAGTATAACATAGAGTCTTATAGAGTGTGATCAGTATAACATAGTCTTATAGAGTGATCAGTAGAACATAGAGTCTTATAGAGTGATCAGTATAACATAGAGTCTTATAGAGTGATCAGTAGAACATAGTCTTATAGAGTGATCAGTATAACATAGAGCCTTATAGAGTGATCAGTGTAACATAGAGTCTTATAGAGTGATCAGTAGAACATAGAGTCTTATAGAGTGATCTGTTTAACATAGTCTTATAGAGGGATTTGTTTAACATAGAGCCTTATAGAGTGATCAGTGTAACATAGAGTCTTATAGTGCGATCAGTAGAACATAGAGTCTTATAGAGTGATCAGTATAACATAGAGTCTTATAGAGTGATCAGTAGAACAGAGAGTCTTATAGAGCGATCAGTATAACATAGAGTCTTATAGAGTGCGATCAGTATAACATAGAGTCTTATAGAGTGATCAGTATAACATAGAGCCTTATAGAGTGATTGGTATAATATAGAGTCTTCTGGAGTGATCAGTAGAGCCTTATAGAGTGATCAGTAGAACATAGAGCCTTATAGAGTGATCAGTATAACATAGAGTCTTATAGAGTGATCAGTATAACATAGAGTCTTATAGAGTGATCAGTAGAACATAAAGCCTTACAGAGTGATCAGTATAACATAGAGTCTTATAGCGCGATCAGTATAACATAGAGCCTTATAGAGTGATCAGTAGAACATAGAGTCTTATAGAGTGATCAGTATAACATAGAGTCTTATAGAGTGATCAGTAGAACATAGAGTCTTATAGAGTGATCAGTAGAACATAGAGTCTTATAGAGTGATCAGTATAACATAGAGTCTTATAGAGTGATCAGTAAAACATAGAGTCTTATAGTGTGATCAGTAGAACATAGAGCCTTATAGAGTGATCAGTAGAACATAGAGTCTTATAGAGTGATCAGTAGAACATAGAGCCTTCATCTTAATGCCACAAAGCAGGACTACACTTATTATTAGTTCCCCCCCATCAATACACAGGAAGCTGTCATAGGAAGTATCATTCAGCGCGTTAGTCTATCAGATCTCGCCCCCCCCCCTCTCTCCCCCCCCCCCCACATCTCACTGACCTAGAAATCCCTTGGACATGATGAAAACAAACACAGAGTGCCCCAGGGTGAAATACCCCTTTAACTGCACATAACAACATGAATATGTATCTACGAATAGTGTGTACATCGTATTAAATGTTTTATTTTGTCTCTTGGTGTCTTTCCTGTATACACTCTGTACAAAACATTAGGAACACCTGGCATAGACTGACCAGGTGAATCCAGGTGAAAAGCTATGATCCCTTATTGATGATGTCACTTGTTAATTCCACTTCAATCAGTATTGATGAAGAGGAGGAGACAGATTGAAAGAAATATTTTTAAGCCTTGAGAAAATTGAGATATGGATTGTGTATGTGTGCCATTCAGAGGTTGAATGGGCAAGACAAAATATTTAAGTGCCTTTTAACGGGGTATGGTAGTAGGTGCCAGGTGAACCCGGTTTCAGTGTGTCAAGAACTGCAACGCTGCTGGGTTTTTCACGCTCAACAGTTTCCTGTGTGTATCAAGAATGGTCCATTTTACTAAAGCCTGCTAACCATACTAAAGCCTGGTAACCTGGTAACCTTACTAAAGCCTGGTAACCTTACTAAAGCCTGGTAACCTTACTAAAGC